>NW_027001943.1:70000-102500 GCF_036934945.1 Oncorhynchus masou masou
GGTGTGGTAGTACTTGAGGTATCCATGGAGGAGAGGTGTGGTAGTACTAGAGGTATCCATGGAGGAGAGGAGAGGTGTGGTAGTACTAGGGGTATCCATGGAGGAGAGGTGTGGTAGTACCAGGGGTATCCATGGAGGAGAGGTGTGGTAGTACCAGGGGTATCCATGGAGGAGAGGTGTGGTAGTACTAGAGGTATCCATGGAGGAGAGGTGTGTTAGTACTAGAGGTATCCATGGAGGAGAGGTGTGGTAGTACTAGAGGTATCCATGGAGGAGAGGAGAGGTGTGGTAGTACTAGGGGTATCCATGGAGGAGAGGTGTGGTAGTACAAGGGGTATCCATGGAGGAGAGGAGAGATGTGGTAGTACTAGAGGTATCCATGGAGGAGAGGTGTGGTAGTACTAGAGGTATCCATGGAGGAGAGGAGAGGTGTGGTAGTACTAGGGGTATCCATGGAGGAGAGGTGTGGTAGTACAAGGGGTATCCATGGAGGAGAGGAGAGATGTGGTAGTACTAGAGGTATCCATGGAGGAGAGGTGTGGTAGTACTAGAGTTATCCATGGAGGAGAGAGAGGTGTGGTAGTACTAGGGGTATCCATGGAGGAGAGGTGTGGTAGTACAAGGGGTATCCATGGAGGAGAGGAGAGATGTGGTAGTACTAGAGGTATCCATGGAGGAGAGGTGTGGTAGTACTAGAGGTATCCATGGAGGAGAGGTGTGGTAGTACTAGGGGTATCCATGGAGGAGAGGAGAGGTGTGGTAGTACTAGAGATATCCATGGAGGAGAGGTGTGGTAGTACCAGGGGTATCCATGGAGGAGAGGTGTGGTAGTACCAGGGGTATCCATGGAGGAGAGGTGTGGTAGTACTAGAGGTATCCATGGAGGAGAGGTGTGGTAGTACTAGAGGTATCCATGGAGGAGAGGTGTGGTAGTACTAGAGGTATCCATGGAGGAGAGGTGTGGTAGTACTAGAGGTATCCATGGAGGAGAGGTGTGGTAGTACTAGAGATATCCATGGAGGAGAGGAGAGGTGTGGAAGTACTAGGGGTATCCATGGAGGAGAGGTGTGGTAGTACCAGGGGTATCCATGGAGGAGAGGTGTGGTAGTACTAGAGGTATCCATGGAGGAGAGGTGTGGTAGTACTAGGGGTATCCATGGAGGAGAGGAGAGGTGTGGTAGTACTAGGGGTATCCATGGAGGAGAGGAGAGGTGTGGTAGTACTAGAGATATCCATGGAGGAGAGGTGTGGTAGTACTAGGGGTATCCATGGAGGAGAGGAGAGGTGTGGTAGTACTAGAGATATCCATGGAGGAGAGGTGTGGTAGTACTAGAGGTATCCATGGAGGAGAGGTGTGGTAGTACTAGAGGTATCCATGGAGGAGAGGTGTGGTAGTACCAGGGGTATCCATGGAGGAGAGGTGTGGTAGTACCAGGGGTATCCATGGAGGAGAGGTGTGGTAGTACTAGGGGTATCCATGGAGGAGAGGAGAGGTGTGGTAGTACCAGGGGTATCCATGGAGGAGAGGAGAGGTGTGGTAGTACTAGAGGTATCCATGGAGGAGAGGTGTGGTAGCACCAGGGGTATCCATGGAGGAGAGGTGTGGTAGTACTAGAGATATCCATGGAGGAGAGGTGTGGTAGTACTAGAGGTATCCATGGAGGAGATGTGTGGTAGTACTAGAGATATCCATGGAGGAGAGGAGAGGTGTGGAAGTACTAGGGGTATCCATGGAGGAGAGGTGTGGTAGTACCAGGGGTATCCATGGAGGAGAGGTGTGGTAGTACTAGAGGTATCCATGGAGGAGAGGTGTGGTAGTACTAGGGGTATCCATGGAGGAGAGGAGAGGTGTGGTAGTACTAGGGGTATCCATGGAGGAGAGGTGTGGTAGTACTAGAGATATCCATGGAGGAGAGGTGTGGTAGTACTAGAGGTATCCATGGAGGAGAGGTGTGGTAGTACTAGAGGTATCCATGGAGGAGAGGAGTGGTGTGGTAGTACTAGAGGTATCCATGGAGGAGAGGAGAGGTAGTACTAGAGGTATCCATGGAGGAGAGGAGAGGTGTGGTAGTACTAGAGGTATCCATGGAGGAGAGGAGTGGTGTGGTAGTACTAGAGGTATCCATGGAGGAGAGGAGAGGTGTGGTAGTACTAGAGGTATCCATAGAGGAGAGGTGTGGTAGTACTAGGGGTATCCATGGAGGAGAGGTGTGGTAGTACTAGGGGTATCCATGGAGGAGAGGAGAGGTGTGGTAGTACTAGGGGTATCCATGGAGGAGAGGTGTGGTAGTACTAGAGGTATCCATGGAGGAGAGGAGAGGTAGTACTAGGGGTATCCATGGAGGAGAGGAGAGGTAGTACTAGGGGTATCCATAGAGGAGAGGAGAGGTAGTACTAGGGGTATCCATAGAGGAGAGGAGAGGTAGTACTAGGGGTATCCATAGAGGAGAGGAGAGGTAGTACTAGGGGTATCCATGGAGGAGAGGAGAGGTAGTACTAGGGGTATCCATAGAGGAGAGGAGAGGTAGTACTAGGGGTATCCATAGAGGAGAGGTGTGGTAGTACTAGAGGTATCCATGGAGGAGAGGTGTGTTAGTACTAGAGGTATCCATGGAGGAGAGGTGTGGTAGTACTAGAGGTATCCATGGAGGAGAGGAGAGGTGTGGTAGTACTAGGGGTATCCATAGAGGAGAGGAGAGGTAGTACCAGGGGTATCCATGGAGGAGAGGTGTGGTAGTACTAGAGGTATCCATAGAGGAGAGATGTGGTAGTACTAGAGGTATCCATGGAGGAGAGGAGAGGTGTGGTAGTACTAGAGGTATCCATAGAGGAGAGATGTGGTAGTACTAGAGGTATCCATGGAGGAGAGGAGAGGTGTGGTAGTACTAGAGGTATCCATAGAGGAGAGGTGTGGTAGAACTAGAGGTATCCATGGAGGAGAGGAGTGGTGTGGTAGTACTAGAGATATCCATGGAGGAGAGGAGAGGTGTGGTAGTACTAGGGGTATCCATAGAGGAGAGGTGTGGTAGTACTAGGGGTATCCATGGAGGAGAGGTGTGGTAGTACTAGAGGTATCCATGGAGGAGAGGAGAGGTAGTACTAGAGCTATCCATGGAGGAGAGGAGAGGTGTGGTAGTACTAGGGGTATCCATAGAGGAGAGGTGTGGTAGTACTAGGGGTATCCATGGAGGAGAGGTGTGGTAGTACTAGAGGTATCCATGGAGGAGAGGAGAGGTAGTACTAGAGCTATCCATGGAGGAGAGGAGAGGTAGTACTAGAGCTATCCATGGAGGAGAGGAGAGGTGTGGTAGTACTAGAGGTATCCATAGAGGAGAGGTGTGGTAGTACTAGGGGTATCCATGGAGGAGAGGTGTGGTAGAACTAGGGGTATCCATGGAGGAGAGGTAGTACTAGAGGTATCCATGGAGGAGAGGAGAGGTGTGGTAGAACTAGAGGTATCCATGGAGGAGAGGAGAGGTGTGGTAGTACTAGAGGTATCCATAGAGGAGAGGTGTGGTAGTACTAGGGGTATCCATGGAGGAGAGGAGAGGTAGTACTAGAGGTATCCATGGAGGAGAGGAGTGGTAGTACTAGAGGTATCCATGGAGGAGAGGTGTGGTAGTACTAGGGGTATCCATGGAGGAGAGGAGAGGTAGTACTAGAGGTATCCATGGAGGAGAGGAGAGGTGTGGTAGTACTAGGGGTATCCATGGAGGAGTGGTGTGGTAGTACTAGGGGTATCCATGGAGGAGTGGTGTGGTAGTACTAGGGGTATCCATGGAGGAGAGGAGAGGTAGTACGAGGGCTATCCATGGAGGAGAGGAGAGGTGTGGTAGTACTAGAGGTATCCATGGAGGAGAGGTGTGGTAGTACTAGGGGTATCCATAGAGGAGAGGTGTGGTAGTACGAGGGCTATCCATGGAGGAGAGGAGAGGTGTGGTAGTACTAGAGGTATCCATGGAGGTTGAGTGTTATGACCGTTTTACTTCAAATGGTTTTTATAATCAGGTCAGAGTAGGAAGAGAACAGGAGTGGAGTGACACACACACACGGCACACAAATTCAGTGAGGTGACAGTAGCAGGCTGGCTGAGGGCAGGTGGTTGGGGACAGGCACAGACACCCCCGCTCTGTCTCAGGACCGACAGGTAGACAGATCATCAAGTCACAAGCTCTGAGCTACAGACACAGAACCAGCTGTGGGACTGACTAGAACAGGATGTATGCTAATTAAAATATCTAAAATGTATTGAATGTTGCTCACACACACATAGTGACTACAAGCCATAGGAGATCATTAGGCTTCACAGTGTCTGTGTGGAGATGTACTGGGGGTATCTGGGAGAGACACATTTCGGAGAGATCTGAGTATAGGGTTCACGAAGGTACACACACACACACACACACACACACCACACACCACACACACACACACACACACACACACACAGCTCTGGACGTAAGAGACGTCACACGACCCAAACTGAGACGACAGTAGTCATTTAAAAAAAGGTTTACTGGTTTATGTAACAAGAACAGATCTTTTTTTTCTTGTCTTTTCTTCAGCTACAATAAAGGTCTTCTTCTTCATACTCTTAATGACAGTATCAAAACGCCTCATTCAGGACAGATAAACACTATAGAAGGAATCTGTCGCGTGGATATTGAAGGGTCCTTCTTCCCAAAGGGAACCCATGGGTCTCCGGTCAACAGGGAGTGTTGACTGTAACACAGCACAGATACACTGTAACACAGCACAGATACACTGTAACACAGCACAGATACACTGTAACACAGCACAGATACACTGTAACACAGCACAGATACACTGTAACACAGCACAGATACACTGTAACACAGCACAGACACACTGTAACACAGCACAGATACACTGTAACACAGCACAGATACACTGTAACACAGCACAGATACAGTGTAACACAGCACAGATACAGTGTAACACAGCACAGACACACTGTAACACAGCACAGATACACTGTAACAAATAACAGATACACTGTAACAAATACACTGTAACACAGCACAGATACACTGTAACACAGCACAGATACACTGTAACACAGCACAGATACACTGTAACACAGCACAGATACACTGTAACACAGCACAGACACACTATAACACAGGACAGATACACTGTAACACAGCACAGATACACTGTAACACAGCACAGATACACTGTAACACAGCACAGATACACTATAACACAGCACAGACACACTATAACACAGGACAGATACACTGTAACACAGCACAGATACACTGTAACACAGCACAGATACACTGTAACACAGCACAGACACACTATAACACAGGACAGATACACTGTAACACAGCACAGATACACTGTAACACAGCACAGACACACTATAACACAGGACAGATACACTGTAACACAGCACAGATACACTGTAACACATAACAGATACACTGTAACACAGCACAGATACACTGTAACAAATAACAGATACACTGTAACAAATAACAGATACACTGTAACAAATAACAGATACACTGTAACAAATACACTGTAACACAGCACAGATACACTGTAACAAATAACAGATACACTGTAACAAATAACAGTGATTCTGTGGTCTATCTTCTTGACGGAGCCTTGGACGGTACAGAACGAGTCTTCTTGGGCACCTTCTTACTGCCCTTAGCCTTTTTAGGGGGGTCTGACAAGGGGAGGGAGGGAGCGAGGGAGGGGGTAGGGTTGGGTTTGCCTGTTGCCTCCCTCAGCAGGACGTTGGTGTGTTCGGTAGGAGGGGCTTCAGGGTCAACGACGAGTTGACAGAGGTCGTCTGGGTGAGGGGTCATTGACGATTGAGAATCGCACACCTGAAGAAGAAGGGGGTCAACGGTTTAAGGAACATGGAAACACAAACACTTTCATCCATGTTCCACAAACTACCAAACAAAATTATGTCTTAGTCAGTCTGAAGGTCCTAAGCTCAGAATTACGAGACGATGTTGGCCTTTTGAGGGTCAGACACAGCCACTGACAGACGAGCCCCCCCAAAAAAAAATATTTACAGGAGAAGCCTGAAGGAGAGAGGGAAAGATATAGACAGAATGATCCAAGTTATTCTCAGCCTTTGAAATGAGCTCTTAGTAAAAAAAATGTTTTTAAAGAGTCAATTGAATCGGAGGTCGCGCTTTAGAGCAGCCTGTCATTTAAATGACGACCGCCCATATTCAGCTGTTTCCTGAGACCAGCTCCTTTACAGCATCTACAAAACCCTTGTTTGTTTTGGGGATTATAACGACCAGATTAAAGGAAATGGGAAACGAGGGGTTGAAAAAGTAAAGTCTTCCTATTGAAACCGTCACTGTGGTTTTTGGTCAAACGGACACATTTCACAGTTCGGAAGTTAAGTCTGGAAAAGTAGAGAGTCATTAAACTAAGAGATTCATCTACAGCAACAGCAACAAAGAAATGCACGCAGACATCTGGGATCCAGCCTGATTTCTACTCTGTCAGACACTGCAGTCCCTGTGGTGTTAAATGAGCCAAAGGTTCTTCAACACTGTCAGGCATCGAAAAGGACTGACGAGAGACAGCAGGGTATAGAGTCTCTAGTTGTAGGACAGTGTTACAATATAGAGTCTCTAGTTCGAGTCTATAGAGTCTCTAGTTGTAGGACAGTGTTACTATATAGAGTCTCTAGTTGTAGGACAGTGTTACTATATAGTCTCTCTAGTTGTAGGACGGTGTTACTATAGAGTCTCTAGTTGTAGGACAGCAGTGTTACTATATAGAGTCTCTAGTTGTAGGACAGCAGTGTTACTATATAGAGTCTCTAGTTGTAGGACAGTGTTACTATATAGTCTCTCTAGTTGTAGGACGGTGTTACTATAGAGTCTCTAGTTGTAGGACAGCAGTGTTACAATATAGAGTCTCTAGTTCGAGTCTATAGAGTCTCTAGTTGTAGGACAGTGTTACTATATAGAGTCTCTAGTTGTAGGACAGTGTTACTATATAGTCTCTCTAGTTGTAGGACAGTGTTACTATATAGAGTCTCTAGTTGTAGGACAGTGTTACTATATAGTCTCTCTAGTTGTAGGACAGTGTTACTATATAGTCTCTCTAGTTGTAGGACAGTGTTACTATATAGAGTCTCTAGTTGTAGGACAGTGTTACTATATAGTCTCTCTAGTTGTAGGACAGTGTTACTATATAGAGTCTCTAGTTGTAGGACAGTGTTACTATAGAGTCTCTAGTTGTAGGACAGTGTTACTATATAGTCTCTCTAGTTGTAGGACAGTGTTACTATATAGAGTCTCTAGTTGTAGGACAGTGTTACTATATAGAGTCTCTAGTTCGAGTCTACAGAGTCTCTAGTTGTAGGACAGTGTTACTATATAGAGTCTCTAGTTGTAGGACAGTGTTACTATAGAGTCTCTAGTTGTAGGACAATGTTACTATATAGTCTCTCTAGTTGTAGGACAGTGTTACTATATAGAGTCTCTAGTTGTAGGACAGTGTTACTATATAGTCTCTCTAGTTGTAGGACAGTGTTACTATATAGAGTCTCTAGTTGTAGGACAGTGTTACTATAGAGTCTCTAGTTGTAGGACAGTGTTACTATATAGTCTCTCTAGTTGTAGGACAGTGTTACTATATAGAGTCTCTAGTTGTAGGACAGTGTTACTATATAGAGTCTCTAGTTCGAGTCTACAGAGTCTCTAGTTGTAGGACAGTGTTACTATAGAGTCTCTAGTTGTAGGACAGTGTTACTATAGAGTCTCTAGTTAGAGTCTATAGAGTCTCTAGTTGTAGGACAGTGTTACTATATAGTCTCTCTAGTTGTAGGACAGTGTTACTATATAGAGTCTCTAGTTGTAGGACAGTGTTACTATAGAGTCTCTAGTTGTAGGACAGCAGTGTTACTATATAGAGTCTCTAGTTGTAGGACAGTGTTACTATAGAGTCTCTAGTTGTAGGACAGCAGTGTTACTATATAGAGTCTCTAGTTGTAGGACAGTGTTACTATATAGAGTCTCTAGTTGTAGGACAGCAGTGTTACTATATAGAGTCTCTAGTTGTAGGACAGTGTTACTATATAGAGTCTCTAGTTGTAGGACAGTGTTACTATATAGAGTCTCTAGTTCGAGTCTATAGAGTCTCTAGTTGTAGGACAGTGTCACTATAGAGTCTCTAGTTGTAGGACAGTGTTACTATAGAGTCTCTAGTTGTAGGACAGCAGTGTATAGAGTCTCTAGTTCGAGTCTACAGAGTCTCTAGTTGTAGGACAGTGTTACTATATAGAGTCTCTAGTTGTAGGACAGTGTTACTATAGAGTCTCTAGTTGTAGGACAATGTTACTATATAGTCTCTCTAGTTGTAGGACAGTGTTACTATATAGAGTCTCTAGTTGTAGGACAGTGTTACTATAGAGTCTCTAGTTGTAGGACAGTGTTACTATAGAGTCTCTAGTTGTAGGACAGTGTTACTATATAGTCTCTCTAGTTGTAGGACAGTGTTACTATATAGAGTCTCTAGTTGTAGGACAGTGTTACTATATAGAGTCTCTAGTTCGAGTCTACAGAGTCTCTAGTTGTAGGACAGTGTTACTATAGAGTCTCTAGTTGTAGGACAGTGTTACTATAGAGTCTCTAGTTAGAGTCTATAGAGTCTCTAGTTGTAGGACAGTGTTACTATATAGTCTCTCTAGTTGTAGGACAGTGTTACTATATAGAGTCTCTAGTTGTAGGACAGTGTTACTATAGAGTCTCTAGTTGTAGGACAGCAGTGTTACTATATAGAGTCTCTAGTTGTAGGACAGTGTTACTATAGAGTCTCTAGTTGTAGGACAACAGTGTTACTATATAGAGTCTCTAGTTGTAGGACAGTGTTACTATATAGAGTCTCTAGTTGTAGGACAGCAGTGTTACTATATAGAGTCTCTAGTTGTAGGACAGAGTTACTATAGAGTCTCTAGTTGTAGGACAGTGTTACTATATAGAGTCTCTAGTTGTAGGACAGCAGTGTTACTATATAGAGTCTCTAGTTGTAGGACAGTGTTACTATAGAGTCTCTAGTTGTAGGACAGCAGTGTTACTATATAGAGTCTCTAGTTGTAGGACAGTGTTACTATAGAGTCTCTAGTTGTAGGACAGCAGTGTTACTATATAGAGTCTCTAGTTGTAGGACAGTGTTACTATATAGAGTCTCTAGTTGTAGGACAGCAGTGTTACTATAGAGTCTCTAGTTGTAGGACAGTGTTACTATATAGAGTCTCTAGTTCGAGTCTACAGAGTCTCTAGTTGTAGGACAGTGTTACTATAGAGTCTCTAGTTGTAGGACAGTGTTACTATAGAGTCTCTAGTTCGAGTCTATAGAGTCTCTAGTTGTAGGACAGTGTTACTATATAGTCTCTCTAGTTGTAGGACAGTGTTACTATATAGAGTCTCTAGTTGTAGGAGAGTGTTACTATAGAGTCTCTAGTTCGAGTCTATAGAGTCTCTAGTTGTAGGACAGTGTTACTATATAGAGTCTCTAGTTGTAGGACAGTGTTACTATAGAGTCTCTAGTTGTAGGACAGCAGTGTTACTATATAGAGTCTCTAGTTGTAGGACAGTGTTACTATATAGTCTCTAGTTGTAGGACAGCAGTGTTACTATATAGAGTCTCTAGTTGTAGGACAGAGTTACTATAGAGTCTCTAGTTGTAGGACAGCAGTGTTACTATATAGAGTCTCTAGTTGTAGGACAGTGTTACTATAGAGTCTCTAGTTGTAGGACAGCAGTGTTACTATATAGAGTCTCTAGTTGTAGGACAGTGTTACTATAGAGTCTCTAGTTGTAGGACAGCAGTGTTACTATATAGAGTCTCTAGTTGTAGGACAGTGTTACTATATAGAGTCTCTAGTTGTAGGACAGAGTTACTATATAGAGTCTCTAGTTGTAGGACAGCAGTGTTACTATATAGAGTCTCTACTGGTAGGACAGAGTTACTATATAGAGTCTCTAGTTGTAGGACAGTGTTACTATATAGAGTCTCTAGTTGTAGGACAGTGTTACTATAGAGTCTCTAGTTGTAGGACAGCAGTGTTACTATATAGAGTCTCTAGTTGTAGGACAGCAGTGTTACTATATAGAGTCTCTAGTTATAGGACAGTGTTACTATATAGAGTCTCTAGTTGTAGGACAGTGTTACTATAGAGTCTCTAGTTGTAGGACAGTGTTACTATAGAGTCTCTAGTTGTAGGACAGCAGTGTTACTATATAGAGTCTCTAGTTGTAGGACAGTGTTACTATAGAGTCTCTAGTTGTAGGACAGCAGTGTTACTATATAGAGTCTCTAGTTGTAGGACAGTGTTACTATATATAGTCTCTAGTTGTAGGACAGCAATGTTACTATATAGAGTCTCTAGTTGTAGGACAGAGTTACTATAGAGTCTCTAGTTGTAGGACAGTGTTACTATAGTCTCTAGTTGTAGGACAGCAGTGTTACTATATAGAGTCTCTAGATGTAGGACAGTGTTACTATATAGAGTCTCTAGTTGTAGGACAGCAGTGTTACTATATAGAGTCTCTAGTTGTAGGACAGAGTTACTATAGAGTCTCTAGTTGTAGGACAGCAGGGTTACTATATAGAGTCTCTAGTTGTAGGACAGTGTTACTATATAGAGTCTCTAGTTGTAGGACAGCAGTGTTACTATATAGAGTCTCTAGTTGTAGGACAGAGTTACTATAGAGTCTCGAGTTGTAGGACAGTGTTACTATAGAGTCATTAGTTGTAGGACAGTGTTACTATAGAGTCTCTAGTTGTAGGACAGTGTTACAATATAGTGTCTCTAGTTGTAGGACAGCAGTGTTACTATATAGAGTCTCTAGTTGTAGGACAGTGTTACTATAGAGTCTCTAGTTGTAGGACAGCGTTACTATATAGAGTCTCTAGTTGTTGGACAGTGTTACTATATAGAGTCTCTAGTTGTAGGACAATGTTACTATATAGAGTCTCTAGTTGTAGGACAGCAGTGTTACTATATAGAGTCTCTAGTTGTAGGACAGCAGTGTTACTATATAGAGTCTCTAGTTGTAGGACAGTGTTACTATATAGAGTCTCTAGTTGTAGGACAGTGTTACTATAGAGTCTCTAGTTGTAGGACAGTGTTACTATATAGAGTCTCTAGTTGTTGGACAGTGTTACTATATAGAGTCTCTAGTTGTAGGACAGCGTTACTATATAGAGTCTCTAGTTGTAGGACAGCGTTACTATATAGAGTCTCTAGTTGTAGGACAGTGTTACTATATAGAGTCTGTAGTTGTAGGACAGTGTTACTATAGAGTCTCTAGTTATAGGACAGTGTTACTATATAGAGTCTCTAGTTATAGGACAGTGTTACTATAGAGTCTCTAGTTGTAGGACAGTGTTGCTATAGAGTCTCTAGTTGTAGGACAGTGTTACTATAGAGTCTCTAGTTGTAGGACAGTGTTACTATAGAGTCTCTAGTTGTAGGACAGTGTTACTATAGAGTCTCTAGTTGTAGGACAGTGTTACTATATAGAGGCTCTAGTTGTAGGACAGTGTTACTATATAGAGTCTCTAGTTGTAGGACAGTGTTACTATATAGAGTCTCTAGTTGTAGGACAGTGTTACTATATAGAGTCTCTAGTTGTAGGACAGTGTTACTATATAGAGTCTCTAGTTGTAGGACAGCAGTGTTACTATATAGAGTCTCTAGTTGTAGGACAGTGTTACTATAGAGTCTCTAGTTGTAGGACAGTGTTACTATATAGAGTCTCTAGTTGTAGGACAGTGTTACTATATAGAGTCTCTAGTTGTAGGACAGTGTTACTATAGAGTCTCTAGTTGTAGGACAGCGTTACTATATAGAGTCTCTAGTTGTAGGACAGTGTTACTATAGAGTCTCTAGTTGTAGGACAGTGTTACTATATAGAGTCTCTAGTTGTAGGACAGTGTTACTATATAGAGTCTCTAGTTGTAGGACAGAGTTACTATAGAGTCTCTAGTTGTAGGACAGCAGTGTTACTATATAGAGTCTCTAGTTGTAGGACAGCAGTGTTACTATATAGAGTCTCTAGTTGTAGGACAATGTTACTATATAGAGTCTCTAGCTGTAGGACAGTGTTACTATATAGAGTCTCTAGTTGTAGGACAGTGTTACTATAGAGTCTCTAGTTGTAGGACAGAGTTACTATAGAGTCTCTAGTTGTAGGACAGCAGTGTTACTATATAGAGTCTCTAGTTGTAGGACAGTGTTACTATATAGAGTCTCTAGTTGTAGGACAGTGTTACTATATAGAGTCTCTAGTTGTAGGACAGTGTTACTATATAGAGTCTCTAGTTGTAGGACAGTGTTACTATAGAGTCTCTAGTTGTAGGACAGTGTTACTATAGAGTCTCTAGTTGTAGGACAGCAGTGTTACTATATAGAGTCTCTAGTTGTAGGACAGTGTTACTATAGAGTCTCTAGTTGTAGGACAGTGTTACTATATAGAGTCTCTAGTTGTAGGACAGCAGTGTTACTATATAGAGTCTCTAGTTATAGGACAGTGTTACTATAGAGTCTCTAGTTGTAGGACAGTGTTACTATAGAGTCTCTAGTTGTAGGACAGTGTTACTATAGAGTCTCTAGTTGTAGGACAGTGTTACTATAGAGTCTCTAGTTGTAGGACAGTGTTACTATAGAGTCTCTAGTTGTAGGACAGTGTTACTATAGAGTCTCTAGTTGTAGGACAGTGTTACTATAGAGTCTCTAGTTGTAGGACAGTGTTACTATATAGAGTCTCTAGTTGTAGGACAGTGTTACTAAAGTCTCTCTCGTCTCTCACAGGGATGAAACAGAGGTCCTCCCTGAGACAGGCATCGTGTAGTTCTTTCCGGAGGGCGGAGACATGGCTTTGGTGGGCGGAGATTTCCCTCTCCATCGAGCCAATCCTGGAGAACGCTGCGTGGTATAACTCAGAGAACGTCCCCACCAGGCTCTGCAATGCACCATGGGAGGAAAGAGCAAAAGGTTTTTATTCGCGGTGTGAATGTCTGTGTTTGTTTAATTATTCAGGGACGGGTGTTGAACTAACATCAGGATTATGTTAACCTGCTCTAGTTCTGAGAGGACCGACTACGGACAGTAGATGGCCATATGTTAACCTGCTCTAGTTCTGAGAGGACCGACTACGGACAGTAGATGGTCATATGTTAACCTGCTCTAGTTCTGAGAGGACCGACTACGGACAGTAGATGGCCATATGTTAACCTGCTCTAGTTCTGAGAGGACCGACTACGGACAGTAGATGGCCATATGTTAACCTGCTCTAGTTCTGAGAGGACCGACTACGGACAGTAGATGGCCATATGTTAACCTGCTCTAGTTCTGAGAGGACCGACTACGGACAGTAGATGGCCATATGTTAACCTGCTCTAGTTCTGAGAGGACCGACTACGGACAGTAGATGGTCATATGTTAACCTGCTCTAGTTCTGAGAGGACCGACTACGGACAGTAGATGGCCATATGTTAACCTGCTCTAGTTCTGAGAGGACCGACTACGGACAGTAGATGGTCATATGTTAACCTGCTCTAGTTCTGAGAGGACCGACTACGGACAGTAGATGGCCATATGTTAACCTGCTCTAGTTCTGAGAGGACCGACTACGGACAGTAGATGGTCATATGTTAACCTGCTCTAGTTCTGAGAGGACCGACTACGGACAGTAGATGGTCATATGTTAACCTGCTCTAGTTCTGAGAGGACCGACTACGGACAGTAGATGGCCATATGTTAACCTGCTCTAGTTCTGAGAGGACCGACTACGGACAGTAGATGGCCATATGTTAACCTGCTCTAGTTCTGAGAGGACCGACTACTGACAGTAGATGGCCATATGTTAACCTGCTCTAGTTCTGAGAGGACCGACTACGGACAGTAGATGGCCATATGTTAACCTGCTCTAGTTCTGAGAGGACCGACTACGGACAGTAGATGGTCATATGTTAACCTGCTCTAGTTCTGAGAGGACCGACTACGGACAGTAGATGGTCATATGTTAACCTGCTCTAGTTCTGAGAGGACCGACTACGGACAGTAGATGGCCATATGTTAACCTGCTCTAGTTCTGAGAGGACCGACTACTGACAGTAGATGGCCATATGTTAACCTGCTCTAGTTCTGAGAGGACCGACTACGGACAGTAGATGGTCATATGTTAACCTGCTCTAGTTCTGAGAGGACCGACTACGGACAGTAGATGGCCATATGTTAACCTGCTCTAGTTCTGAGAGGACCGACTACGGACAGTAGATGGCCATATGTTAACCTGCTCTAGTTCTGAGAGGACCGACTACGGACAGTAGATGGCCATATGTTAACCTGCTCTAGTTCTGAGAGGACCGACTACGGACAGTAGATGGCCATATGTTAACCTGCTCTAGTTCTGAGAGGACCGACTACGGACAGTAGATGGCCATATGTTAACCTGCTCTAGTTCTGAGAGGACCGACTACGGACAGTAGATGGCCATATGTTAACCTGCTCTAGTTCTGAGAGGACCGACTACGGACAGTAGATGGCCATATGTTAACCTGCTCTAGTTCTGAGAGGACCGACTACGGACAGTAGATGGCCATATGTTAACCTGCTCTAGTTCTGAGAGGACCGACTACGGACAGTAGATGGCCATATGTTAACCTGCTCTAGTTCTGAGAGGACCGACTACGGACAGTAGATGGCCATATGTTAGTACCTGCTCTAGTTCTGAGAGGACCGACTACGGACAGTAGATGGTCATATGTTAACCTGCTCTAGTTCTGAGAGGACCGACTACGGACAGTAGATGGCCATATGTTAGTACCTGCTCTAGTTCTGAGAGGACCGACTACGGACAGTAGATGGCCATATGTTAACCTGCTCTAGTTCTGAGAGGACCGACTACGGACAGTAGATGGCCATATGTTAGTACCTGCTCTAGTTCTGAGAGGACCGACTACGGACAGTAGATGGCCATATGTTAGTACCTGCTCTAGTTCTGAGAGGACCGACTACGGACAGTAGATGGCCATATGTTAGTACCTGCTCTAGTTCTGAGAGGACCGACTACGGACAGTAGATGGCCATATGTTAACCTGCTCTAGTTCTGAGAGGACCGACTATGGACAGTAGATGGTCAGATGTTAACCTGCTCTAGTTCTGAGAGGACCGACTACTGACAGTAGATGGCCATATGTTAACCTGCTCTAGTTCTGAGAGGACCGACTACGGACAGTAGATGGTCATATGTTAACCTGCTCTAGTTCTGAGAGGACCGACTATGGACAGTAGATGGCCATATGTTAACCTGCTCTAGTTCTGAGAGGACCGACTACGGACAGTAGATGGCCATATGTTAACCTGCTCTAGTTCTGAGAGGACCGACTACGGACAGTAGATGGCCATATGTTAACCTGCTCTAGTTCTGAGAGGACCGACTACGGACAGTAGATGGTCAGATGTTAACCTGCTCTAGTTCTGAGAGGACCGACTACGGACAGTAGATGGTCAGATGTTAACCTGCTCTAGTTCTGAGAGAACCGACTACGGACAGTAGATGGTCATATGTTAACCTGCTCTAGTTCTGAGAGGACCGACTACGGACAGTAGATGGTCATATGTTAACCTGCTCTAGTTCTGAGAGGACCGACTACGGACAGTAGATGGTCATATGTTAACCTGCTCTAGTTCTGAGAGGACCGACTACGGACAGTAGATGGTCATATGTTAACCTGCTCTAGTTCTGAGAGGACCGACTACGGACAGTAGATGGTCATATGTTAACCTGCTCTAGTTCTGAGAGGACCGACTACGGACAGTAGATGGTCATATGTTAACCTGCTCTAGTTCTGAGAGGACCGACTACGGACAGTAGATGGCCATATGTTAACCTGCTCTAGTTCTGAGAGGACCGACTACGGACAGTAGATGGTCATATGTTAACCTGCTCTAGTTCTGAGAGGACCGACTACGGACAGTAGATGGCCATATGTTAACCTGCTCTAGTTCTGAGAGGACCGACTACGGACAGTAGATGGTCATATGTTAACCTGCTCTAGTTCTGAGAGGACCGACTACGGACAGTAGATGGCCATATGTTAACCTGCTCTAGTTCTGAGAGGACCGACTACTGACAGTAGATGGCCATACGTTAACCTGCTCTAGTTCTGAGAGGACCGACTACGGACAGTAGATGGCCATATGTTAACCTGCTCTAGTTCTGAGAGGACCGACTACGGACAGTAGATGGCCATATGTTAACCTGCTCTAGTTCTGAGAGGACCGACTACGGACAGTAGATGGTCATATGTTAACCTGCTCTAGTTCTGAGAGGACCGACTACGGACAGTAGATGGCCATATGTTAACCTGCTCTAGTTCTGAGAGGACCGACTACGGACAGTAGATGGTCATATATTAACCTGCTCTAGTTCTGAGAGGACCGACTACGGACAGTAGATGGTCATATGTTAACCTGCTCTAGTTCTGAGAGGACCGACTACGGACAGTAGATGGCCATATGTTAACCTGCTCTAGTTCTGAGAGGACCGACTACGGACAGTAGATGGCCATATGTTAACCTGCTCTAGTTCTGAGAGGACCGACTACGGACAGTAGATGGCCATATGTTAACCTGCTCTAGTTCTGAGAGGACCGACTACGGACAGTAGATGGCCATATGTTAACCTGCTCTAGTTCTGAGAGGACCGACTACGGACAGTAGATGGCCATATGTTAACCTGCTCTAGTTCTGAGATGACCGACTACGGACAGTAGATGGTCATATGTTAACCTGCTCTAGTTCTGAGAGGACCGACTACGGACAGTAGATGGTCATATGTTAACCTGCTCTAGTTCTGAGAGGACCGACTACGGACAGTAGATGGTCATATGTTAACCTGCTCTAGTTCTGAGAGGACCGACTACGGACAGTAGATGGCCATATGTTAACCTGCTCTAGTTCTGAGAGGACCGACTACGGACAGTAGATGGCCATATGTTAACCTGCTCTAGTTCTGAGAGGACCGACTACGGACAGTAGATGGTCATATGTTAACCTGCTCTAGTTCTGAGAGGACCGACTACGGACAGTAGATGGCCATATGTTAACCTGCTCAAGTTCTGAGAGGACCGACTACTGACAGTAGATGGCCATATGTTAACCTGCTCTAGTTCTGAGAGGACCGACTACGGCCAGTAGATGGCCATATGTTAACCTGCTCTAGTTCTGAGAGGACCGACTACGGACAGTAAATGGCCATATGTTAACCTGCTCTAGTTCTGAGAGGACCGACTACGGACAGTAGATGGCCATATGTTAACCTGCTCTAGTTCTGAGAGGACCGACTACGGACAGTAGATGGCCATATGTTAACCTGCTCTAGTTCTGAGAGGACCGACTACGGACAGTAGATGGCCATATGTTAACCTGCTCTAGTTCTGAGAGGACCGACTACGGACAGTAGATGGCCATATGTTAACCTGCTCAAGTTCTGAGAGGACCGACTACGGACAGTAGATGGTCATATGTTAGTACCTGACAGGCTAAACTCAGTGTCCCTACAGGACTAGTATCTGACAGGCTAAACTCAGTGTCCCTACAGGACTAGTACCTGACAGGCTAAACTCAGTGTCCCTACAGGACGACTAGTACCTGACAGGCTAAACTCAGTGTCCCTACAGGACTAGTATCTGACAGGCTAAACTCAGTGTCCCTACAGGACTAGTACCTGACAGGCTAAACTCAGTGTCCCTACAGGACTAGTACCTGACAGGCTAAACTCAGTGTCCCTACAGGACGACTAGTACCTGACAGGCTAAACTCAGTGTCCCTACAGGACGACTAGTACCTGACAGGCTAAACTCAGTGTCCCTACAGGACGACTAGTACCTGACAGGCTAAACTCAGTGTCCCTACAGGACGACTAGTACCTGACAGGCTAAACTCAGTGTCCCTACAGGACGACTAGTACCTGACAGGCTAAACTCAGTGTCCCTACAGGACGACTAGTATCTGACAGGCTAAACTCAGTGTCCCTACAGGACTAGTACCTGACAGGCTAAACTCAGTGTCCCTACAGGACTAGTATCTGACAGGCTAAACTCACAGTATCTGACAGGCTAAACTCAGTGTCCCTACAGGACTAGTACCTGACAGGCTAAACTCAGTGTCCCTGACAGGAGTGTCCCTACAGTACCTGACAGGCTAAACTCAGTGTCCCTACAGGACGACTAGTACCTGACAGGCTAAACTCAGTGTCCCTACAGGACTAGTATCTGACAGGCTAAACTCAGTGTCCCTACAGGACTAGTATCTGACAGGCTAAACTCAGTGTCCCTACAGGACTAGTACCTGACAGGCTAAACTCAGTGTCCCTACAGGACTAGTATCTGACAGGCTAAACTCAGTGTCCCTACAGGACTAGTACCTGACAGGCTAAACTTAGTGTCCCTACAGGACTAGTACCTGACAGGCTAAACTCAGTGTCCCTACAGGACTAGTATCTGACAGGCTAAACTCAGTGTCCCTAAACAGGTCCCTACAGGACTAGTATCTGACAGGCTAAACTCAGTGTCCCTACAGGACGACTAGTACCTGACAGGCTAAACTCAGTGTCCCTACAGGACGACTAGTACCTGACAGGCTAAACTCAGTGTCCCTACAGGACTAGTACCTGACAGGCTAAACTCAGTGTCCCTACAGGACTAGTACCTGACAGGCTAAACTCAGTGTCCCTACAGGACTAGTACCTGACAGGCTAAACTCAGTGTCCCTACAGGACGACTAGTACCTGACAGGCTAAACTCAGTGTCCCTACAGGACGACTAGTACCTGACAGGCTAAACTCAGTGTCCCTACAGGACTAGTACCTGACAGGCTAAACTCAGTGTCCCTACAGGACTAGTACCTGACAGGCGGCCACGTCCGGCCCTCCCAGCAACCTCTCCGGTCCGGTCAGATCCAGGTGCACTCTTGGTAACTGCAGAGGGAGGTCCTTGTCAGTGGAGGTGGATCGTGATTGGACGATACGGTCTCTGACCTGCGGTGGGGGCAGGAGAAAGAGGTAGCCCTAGTTTATCGTAGAGAAAGACAGAGTGTGTGTTGGGCCATTTACACTGTGTAACATGGGAAGACATTCACATTCACCGGAAGGAAAGAGAGAGAAGCGGAGGGGGACTCGAGTGACCAATCGAAGCTCACCATAGATTACAAACCTTACTGGATTGGCCAACAAGGGTTGTTGATACGTAGGCGTTACACCTCCGGGGAGTGGGAGGGGTCATACCTCCGGGGAGTGGGAGGGGCCATACCTCTGGGGAGTGGGAGGGGCCATACCTCCTGGGAGTGGGAGGGGCCAAACCTCTGGGGAGTGGGAGGGGCCAAACCTCTGGGGAGTGGGAGGGGCCATACCTCCGGGGAGTGGGAGGGGTCAAACCTTCGGGGAGTGGGAGGGGCCATACCTCCGGGGAGTGGGAGGGGCCATACC
Organism: Oncorhynchus masou masou; assembly: GCF_036934945.1. Taxonomy (NCBI): domain Eukaryota; kingdom Metazoa; phylum Chordata; class Actinopteri; order Salmoniformes; family Salmonidae; genus Oncorhynchus; species Oncorhynchus masou. Next base: position 89,509 of record NW_027001943.1, read on the forward strand.
TCCGGGGAGTGGGAGGGGCCATACCTCCGGGGAGTGGGAGGGGCCATACCTCCGGGGGAGTGGGAGGGGCCATACCTCCGGGGAGTGGGAGGGGCCATACCTCCGGGGAGTGGGAGGGGCCATACCTCCGGGGAGTGGGAGGGGCCATACCTCCGGGGAGTGGGAGGGGCCATACCTCCGGGGAGTGGGAGGGGCCATACCTCCGGGGAGTGGGAGGGGCCATACCTCCGGGGAGTGGGAGGGGCCATACCTCCGGGGAGTGGGAGGGGCCATACCTCCGGGGAGTGGGAGGGGTCATGCCTCCGGGGAGTGGGAGGGGTCATGCCTCCGGGGAGTGGGAGGGGTCACGCCTCCGGGGAGTGGAGGGTAACTCACCTTCGTCCCACGTAGGAGAATATTGTACCATACTTTATAGTGAGAAAGACAAAAGCTGGTTTGTCTGGCATTGTGACTGATACTATCTGGTTACAACACATAAGGCTCTGAAAAACCACCCAGTGCTGCTCACCTCTCTATTTAAACACCACCCAGTGCTGCTCACCTCTCTATTTAAAAACCACCCAGTGTTGCTCACCTCTCTATTTAAACACCACCCAGTGTTGCTCACCTCTCTATTTAAACACCACCCAGTGTTGCTCACCTCTCTATTTAAACACCACCCAGTGCTGCTCACCTCTCTATTTAAACACCACCCAGTGTTGCTCACCTCTCTATTTAAACACCACCCAGTGCTGCTCACCTCTCTATTTAAACACCACCCAGTGCTGCTCACCTCTCTATTTAAACACCACCCAGTGCTGCTCACCTCTCTATTTAAACATCACCCAGTGCTGCTCACCTCTCTATTTAAACACCACCCAGTGCTGCTCACCTCTCTATTTAAACACCACCCAGTGCTGCTCACCTCTCTATTTAAACACCACCCAGTGCTGCTCACCTCTCTATTTAAACACCACCCAGTGCTGCTCACCTCTCTATTTAAAAACCACCCAGTGCTGCTCACCTCTCTATTTAAAAACCACCCAGTGCTGCTCACCTCTCTATTTAAACACCACCCAGTGCTGCTCACCTCTCTATTTAAACACCACCCAGTGCTGCTCACCTCTCTATTTAAACACCACCCAGTGCTGCTCACCTCTCTATTTAAAAACCACCCAGTGCTGCTCACCTCTCTATTTAAAAACCACCCAGTGCTGCACACCTCTCTATTTAAACACCACCCAGTGCTGCTCACCTCTCTATTTAAACACCACCCAGTGCTGCTCACCTCTCTATTTAAACACCACCCAGTGCTGCTCACCTCTCTATTTAAACACCACCCAGTGCTGCTCACCTCTCTATTTAAACACCACCCAGTGCTGCTCACCTCTCTATTTAAACACCACCCAGTGCTGCTCACCTCTCTATTTAAACACCACCCAGTGCTGCTCACCTCTCTATTTAAACACCACCCAGTGCTGCTCACCTCTCTATTTAAACACCACCCAGTGCTGCTCACCTCTCTATTTAAACACCACCCAGTGCTGCTCACTCTCTATTTAAACACCACCCAGTGCTGCTCACCTCTCTATTTAAACACCACCCAGTGCTGCTCACCTCTCTATTTAAACACCACCCAGTGCTGCTCACCTCTCTATTTAAACACCACCCAGTGCTGCTCACCTCTCTATTTAAACACCACCCAGTGCTTCTCACCTCTCTATTTAAACACCACCCAGTGCTGCTCACCTCTCTATTTAAAAACCACCCAGTGCTGCTCACCTCTCTATTTAAACACCACCCAGTGCTGCTCACCTCTCTATTTGAACACCACCCAGTGCTGCTCACCTCTCTATTTGAACACCACCCAGTGCTGCTCACCTCTCTATTTGAACACCACCCAGTGCTGCTCACCTCTCTATTTGAACACCACCCAGTGCTGCTCACCTCTCTATTTAAACACCACCCAGTGCTGCTCACCTCTCTATTTAAACACCACCCAGTGCTGCTCACCTCTCTATTTAAACACCACCCAGTGTTGCTCACCTCTCTATTTAAACACCACCCAGTGTTGCTCACCTCTCTATTTAAACACCACCCAGTGTTGCTCACCTCTCTATTTGAACACCACCCAGTGCTGCTCACCTCTCTATTTAAACACCACCTAGTGCTGCTCACCTCTCTATTTGAACACCACCCAGTGCTGCTCACCTCTCTATTTAAACACCACCCAGTGTTGCTCACCTCTCTATTTAAACACCACCCAGTGTTGCTCACCTCTCTATTTAAACACCACCCAGTGCTGCTCACCTCTCTATTTGAACACCACCCAGTGCTGCTCACCTCTCTATTTAAACACCACCTAGTGCTGCTCACCTCTCTATTTGAACACCACCCAGTGCTGCTCACCTCTCTATTTAAACACCACCCAGTGTTGCTCACCTCTCTATTTAAACACCACCCAGTGCTGCTCACCTCTCTATTTAAACACCACCCAGTGTTGCTCACCTCTCTATTTAAACACCACCCAGTGCTGCTCACCTCTCTGTAGCTGCTCTCTACTGCTCTCATGTAGCTGGCCAGGGAGTCCTTGCGCCTAGAGAGAGAGAGACAGAGAGAAAGACAGAGATCAGTCAGCATTACAATGGCAAGCTAATGCCACAGTCATCATCGGCTTTTAGACCCTACAGTACATTACTGACCCTACAACATTATTGGGTCAAGACCCTACAGTACATGAACATTACTGGGTCAAGACCCTACAGTACATGAACATTACTGGGTCAAGACCCTACAGTACATGAACATTACTGGGTCAAGACCCTACAGTACATGAACATTACTGGGTCAAGACCCTACAGTACATGAACATTACTGGGTCAAGACCCTACAGTACATGAACATTACTGGGTCAAGACCCTACAGTACATGAACATTCAACCCTCAGAAGTCACGAGACACGCAACACGCTCGTGCACCAGCCTGTAAGAAGAAAACATGCTGGTTTTGAGAGGGTGCAAAAGCACAACTCCAGATCCCGTAATTCTCAACAGAGCACAACGCCCCCTGAAGGTCACATGTCCATTACATTAACCAAGACAGTTTATCTATATATATTCAAGGCTGTCTATTTACCACCACAGACCGATGCTGGCAATAAGACCGCGCTTAACGAGCTGTTTAAGGCCATAAAGCAACCAAGAAAATGCTCGTCCAGAGACAGTGCTCCTCCTAGTGGCCGGTGACGAAAGCAGGAAAACTTCAATCCATTTTATGAACTCATTTCCACCGGCTCTGACTATCGTCGGATGTAGCAGGGCTTCAAAGGGAAACCCAGCAGCGAGCTGCCCAGTGACACGAGACGAGCTAAATGCCTTTTATGATCTCTTTGAGGCAAGCAACACTGAAGCATGCATGAGAGCACCAGCTGTTCCGGACAACTGTGTGATCACACTCTCCGCAGCCGATGTGAGTAAGACCTTTTAAACAGGTCAACATTCACAAGGCCGCAGGGCCAGACGGATTACCAGGACGTGTACTCCAAGCATGCGCGGACCAACTGGCAAGTTGTCTTCAGTGACATTTCCAACCTCTCCCTGACCCAGTCTGTAATACCAACATGTTTTAAGCAGACCACCATAGTACCTGTGCCCAAGAACGCAAGGGTAACCTGTGTAGATAACTACCGACCCGTAGCACTCACGTCTGCAGCTATGGAGTGCTTTGAAAGGCTGGTCTACCCTGCCCTCACCCACCTGGATAAGAGGAACACCTGTTCATTGACTAAAGCTCAGTGTTCAACACTATTGTCCCCTCCAAGCTTGTCACCGGCAACGATGAGACAGCATACAGGGAGGAGGTCAGTGACCTGGCAGTGTGGTGGCAGAACAACAACCTCTCCCTCAACGTCAGTAAGACCACGGAGCTGATCGTGGACTACAGGAAATGGGTGGGAGAGCACGCCTCCAACCACACTGACGGGCTGCCGTGGAGCAGGTCGAGAGCTTTGAGTTCCTCGATGTCCAAATCACTGAACACTTAACAAAATGGCCCAAACACGTGAAGAGCCGACTGGCTTATCTCTGGTTTCCACCCAGTATAGTGTGTAGGGTATAGTATTATCTCTGGTTTCCACCCAGTATAGTGTGTAGGGTATAGTATTATCTCTGGTTTCCACTCAGTATAGTGTGTAGGGTATAGTATTATCTCTGGTTTCCACCCAGTATAGTGTGTAGGGTATAGTATTATCTCTGGTTTCCACTCAGTATAGTGTGTAGGGTATAGTATTATCTCTGGTTTCTACCCAGTGTGTAGGGTATAGTATTATCTCTGGTTTCCACCCAGTATAGTGTGTAGGGTACAGTATTATCTCTGGTTTCCACTCAGTGAGTAGGGTATAGTATTATCTCTGGTTTCCACCCAGTATAGTGTGTAGGGTATAGTATTATCTCTGGTTTCCACCCAGTATAGTGTGTAGGGTATAGTATTATCTCTGGTTTCCACTCAGTGTGTAGGGTATAGTATTATCTCTGGTTTCCACTCAGTGTGTAGGGTATAGTATTATCTCTGGTTTCCACCCAGTGTGTAGGGTATAGTATTATCTCTGGTTTCCACCCAGTATAGTGTGTAGGGTATAGTATTATCTCTGGTTTCCACCCAGTGTGTAGGGTATAGTATTATCTCTGGTTTCCACCCAGTATAGTGTGTAGGGTATAGTATTATCTCTGGTTTCCACTCAGTGTGTAGGGTATAGTATTATCTCTGGTTTCCACTCAGTGTGTAGGGTATAGTATTATCTCTGGTTTCCACTCAGTGTGTAGGGTATAGTATTATCTCTGGTTTCCACCCAGTATAGTGTGTAGGGTATAGTATTATCTCTGGTTTCCACCCAGTATAGTGTGTAGGGTATAGTATTATCTCTGGTTTCCATCCAGTGTGTAGGGTATAGTATTATCTCTGGTTTCCACCCAGTATAGTGTGTAGGGTATAGTATTATCTCTGGTTTCCACTCAGTGTGTAGGGTATAGTATTATCTCTGGTTTCCACCCAGTATAGTGTGTAGGGTATAGTATTATCTCTGGTTTCCACCCAGTATAGTGTGTAGGGTATAGTATTATCTCTGGTTTCCACCCAGTATAGTGTGTAGGGTATATTATTATCTCTGGTTTCCACTCAGTATAGTGTGTAGGGTATAGTATTATCTCTGGTTTCCACCCAGTGTGTAGGGTATAGTATTATCTCTGGTTTCCACCCAGTGTGTAGGGTATAGTATTATCTCTGGTTTCCACCCAGTATAGTGTGTAGGGTATAGTATTATCTCTGGTTTCCACTCAGTGAGTAGGGTATAGTATTATCTCTGGTTTCCACTCAGTGTGTAGGGTATAGTATTATCTCTGGTTTCCACTCAGTGTGTAGGGTATAGTATTATCTCTGGTTTCCACCCAGTATAGTGTGTAGGGTATAGTATTATCTCTGGTTTCCACCCAGTATAGTGTGTAGGGTATAGTATTATCTCTGGTTTCCACTCAGTGTGTAGGGTATAGTATTATCTCTGGTTTCCACTCAGTGTGTAGGGTATAGTATTATCTCTGGTTTCCACTCAGTATAGTGTGTAGGGTATAGTATTATCTCTGGTTTCCACTCAGTGTGTAGGGTATAGTATTATCTCTCGTTTCCACTCAGTGTGTAGGGTATAGTATTATCTCTGGTTTCCACTCAGTGTGTAGGGTATAGTATTATCTCTGGTTTCCACCCAGTATAGTGTGTAGGGTATAGTATTATCTCTGGTTTCCACTCAGTATAGTGTGTAGGGTATAGTATTATCTCTGGTTTCCACCCAGTGTGTAGGGTATAGTATTATCTCTGGTTTCCACCCAGTATAGTGTGTAGGGTATAGTATTATCTCTGGTTTCCACTCAGTATAGTGTGTAGGGTATAGTATTATCTCTGGTTTCCACCCAGTGTGTAGGGTATAGTATTATCTCTGGTTTCCACCCAGTATAGTGTGTAGGGTATAGTATTATCTCTGGTTTCCACTCAGTATAGTGTGTAGGGTATAGTATTATCTCTGCTTTCCACCCAGTGTGTAGGGTATAGTATTATCTCTGGTTTCCACCCAGTATAGTGTGTAGGGTATAGTATTATCTTTGGTTTCCACTCAGTATAGTGAGTAGGGTACAGTATTATCTCTGGTTTCCACTCAGTGTGTAGGGTATAGTATTATCTCTGGTTTCCACTCAGTGTGTAGGGTATAGTATTATCTCTGGTTTCCACTCAGTATAGTGTGTAGGGTATAGTATTATCTCTGGTTTCCACCCAGTGTGTAGGGTATAGTGTTATCTCTGGTTTCCACCCAGTGTGTAGGGTATAGTATTATCTCTGGTTTCCACCAAGTGTGTAGGGTATAGTATTATCTCTGGTTTCCACTCAGTATAGTGTGTAGGGTATAGTATTATCTCTGGTTTCCACTCAGTGTGTAGGGTATAGTATTATCTCTGGTTTACACCCAGTGTGTAGGGTATAGTATTATCTCTGGTTTCCACTCAGTGTGTAGGGTATAGTATTATCTCTGGTTTCCACCCAGTATAGTGTGTAGGGTATAGTATTATCTCTGGTTTCCACTCAGTATAGTGTGTAGGGTATAGTATTATCTCTGGTTTCCACTCAGTGTGTAGGGTATAGTATTATCTCTGGTTTACACCCAGTATAGTGTGTAGGGTATAGTGTTATCTCTGGTTTCCACCCAGTGTGTAGGGTATAGTATTATCTCTGGTTTCCACCAAGTGTGTAGGGTATAGTATTATCTCTGGTTTCCACTCAGTATAGTGTGTAGGGTATAGTATTATCTCTGGTTTCCACCCAGTATAGTGTGTAGGGTATAGTATTATCTCTGGTTTCCACTCAGTATAGTGTGTAGGGTATAGTATTATCTCTGGTTTCCACTCAGTGTGTAGGGTACAGTATTATCTCTGGTTTCCACTCAGTGTGTAGGGTACAGTATTATCTCTGGTTTCCACTCAGTGTGTAGGGTATAGTGTTATCTCTGGTTTCCACTCAGTGTGTAGGGTATAGTATTATCTCTGGTTTCCACTCAGTATAGTGTGTAGGGTATAGTATTATCTCTGGTTTCCACCCAGTATAGTGTGTAGGCTATAGTATTATCTCTGGTTTCCACCCAGTGTGTAGGGTATAGTATTATCTCTGGTTTCCACTCAGTGTGTAGGGTATAGTATTATCTCTGGTTTCCACCCAGTATAGTGTGTAGGGTATAGTATTATCTCTGGTTTCCACTCAGTATAGTGTGTAGGGTATAGTATTATCTCTGGTTTCCACTCAGTGTGTAGGGTATAGTATTATCTCTCGTTTCCACTCAGTGTGTAGGGTATAGTATTATCTCTGGTTTCCACTCAGTGTGTAGGGTATAGTATTATCTCTGGTTTCCACCCAGTATAGTGTGTAGGGTATAGTATTATCTCTGGTTTCCACTCAGTATAGTGTGTAGGGTATAGTATTATCTCTGGTTTCCACTCAGTGTGTAGGGTATAGTATTATCTCTGGTTTCCACCCAGTATAGTGTGTAGGGTATAGTATTATCTCTGGTTTCCACTCAGTATAGTGAGTAGGGTACAGTATTATCTCTGGTTTCCACTCAGTGTGTAGGGTATAGTATTATCTCTGGTTTCCACTCAGTGTGTAGGGTATAGTATTATCTCTGGTTTCCACTCAGTATAGTGTGTAGGGTATAGTATTATCTCTGGTTTCCACCCAGTATAGTGTGTAGGGTATAGTATTATCTCTGGTTTCCATCCAGTGTGTAGGGTATAGTATTATCTCTGGTTTCCACCCAGTATAGTGTGTAGGGTATAGTATTATCTCTGGTTTCCACCCAGTATAGTGTGTAGGGTATAGTATTATCTCTGGTTTACACCCAGTATAGTGTGTAGGGTATAGTGTTATCTCTGGTTTCCACCCAGTGTGTAGGGTATAGTATTATCTCTGGTTTCCACCAAGTGTGTAGGGTATAGTATTATCTCTGGTTTCCACTCAGTATAGTGTGTAGGGTATAGTATTATCTCTGGTTTCCACCCAGTATAGTGTGTAGGGTATAGTATTATCTCTGGTTTCCACTCAGTATAGTGTGTAGGGTATAGTATTATCTCTGGTTTCCACTCAGTGTGTAGGGTACAGTATTATCTCTGGTTTCCACTCAGTGTGTAGGGTATAGTATTATCTCTGGTTTCCACTCAGTGTGTAGGGTATAGTGTTATCTCTGGTTTCCACTCAGTGTGTAGGGTATAGTATTATCTCTGGTTTCCACTCAGTGTGTAGGGTATAGTATTATCTCTGGTTTCCACTCAGTGTGTAGGGTATAGTATTATCTCTGCTTTCCACCCAGTGTGTAGGGTATAGTATTATCTCTGGTTTCCACTCAGTGTGTAGGGTATAGTATTATCTCTGGTTTCCACTCAGTGTGTAGGGTATAGTATTATCTCTGGTTTCCACCCAGTATAGTGTGTAGGGTATAGTATTATCTCTGGTTTCCACTCAGTGTGTAGGGTATAGTATTATCTCTGGTTTCCACCCAGTATAGTGTGTAGGGTATAGTATTATCTCTGGTTTCCACCCAGTATAGTGTGTAGGGTATAGTATTATCTCTGGTTTCCACCCAGTATAGTGTGTAGGGTATATTATTATCTCTGGTTTCCACTCAGTATAGTGTGTAGGGTATAGTATTATCTCTGGTTTCCACCCAGTGTGTAGGGTATAGTATTATCTCTGGTTTCCACCCAGTGTGTAGGGTATAGTATTATCTCTGGTTTCCACCCAGTATAGTGTGTAGGGTATAGTATTATCTCTGGTTTCCACTCAGTGAGTAGGGTATAGTATTATCTCTGGTTTCCACTCAGTGTGTAGGGTATAGTATTATCTCTGGTTTCCACTCAGTGTGTAGGGTATAGTATTATCTCTGGTTTCCACCCAGTATAGTGTGTAGGGTATAGTATTATCTCTGGTTTCCACCCAGTATAGTGTGTAGGGTATAGTATTATCTCTGGTTTCCACCCAGTATAGTGTGTAGGGTATAGTATTATCTCTGGTTTCCACCCAGTATAGTGTGTAGGGTATAGTATTATCTCTGGTTTCCACCCAGTATAGTGTGTAGGGTATAGTATTATCTCTGGTTTCCATCCAGTGTGTAGGGTATAGTATTATCTCTGGTTTCCACCCAGTATAGTGTGTAGGGTATAGTATTATCTTTGGTTTCCACTCAGTGTGTAGGGTATAGTATTATCTCTGGTTTCCACCCAGTATAGTGTGTAGGCTATAGTATTATCTCTGGTTTCCACTCAGTGTGTAGGGTATAGTATTATCTCTGGTTTCCACTCAGTATAGTGTGTAGGGTATAGTATTATCTCTGCTTTCCACCCAGTGTGTAGGGTATAGTATTATCTCTGGTTTCCACCCAGTATAGTGTGTAGGGTATAGTATTATCTCTGGTTTCCACCCAGTGTGTAGGGTATAGTATTATCTCTGGTTTCCACTCAGTGTGTAGGGTATAGTATTATCTCTGGTTTCCACCCAGTATAGTGTGTAGGGTATAGTATTATCTCTGGTTTCCACTCAGTGAGTAGGGTATAGTATTATCTCTGCTTTCCACCCAGTATAGTGTGTAGGGTATAGTATTATCTCTAGTTTCCACTCAGTGTGTAGGGTATAGTATTATCTCTGGTTTCCACCCAGTATAGTGTGTAGGGTATAGTATTATCTCTGGTTTCCACTCAGTGTGTAGGGTATAGTATTATCTCTGGTTTCCACCCAGTATAGTGTGTAGGGTATAGTATTATCTCTGGTTTCCACTCAGTGTGTAGGGTATAGTATTATCTCTGGTTTCCACTCAGTGTGTAGGGTATAGTATTATCTCTGGTTTCCACTCAGTATAGTGTGTAGGGTATAGTATTATCTCTGGTTTCCACTCAGTGTGTAGGGTATAGTATTATCTCTCGTTTCCACTCAGTGTGTAGGGTATAGTATTATCTCTGGTTTCCACTCAGTGTGTAGGGTATAGTATTATCTCTGGTTTCCACCCAGTATAGTGTGTAGGGTATAGTATTATCTCTGGTTTCCACTCAGTATAGTGTGTAGGGTATAGTATTATCTCTGGTTTCCACCCAGTGTGTAGGGTATAGTATTATCTCTGGTTTCCACCCAGTATAGTGTGTAGGGTATAGTATTATCTCTGGTTTCCACTCAGTATAGTGTGTAGGGTATAGTATTATCTCTGGTTTCCACCCAGTGTGTAGGGTATAGTATTATCTCTGGTTTCCACCCAGTATAGTGTGTAGGGTATAGTATTATCTCTGGTTTCCACTCAGTATAGTGTGTAGGGTATAGTATTATCTCTGCTTTCCACCCAGTGTGTAGGGTATAGTATTATCTCTGGTTTCCACCCAGTATAGTGTGTAGGGTATAGTATTATCTCTGGTTTCCACTCAGTATAGTGTGTAGGGTATAGTATTATCTCTGGTTTCCACCCAGTGTGTAGGGTATAGTGTTATCTCTGGTTTCCACCCAGTGTGTAGGGTATAGTATTATCTCTGGTTTCCACCAAGTGTGTAGGGTATAGTATTATCTCTGGTTTCCACTCAGTATAGTGTGTAGGGTATAGTATTATCTCTGGTTTCCACTCAGTGTGTAGGGTATAGTATTATCTCTGGTTTACACCCAGTGTGTAGGGTATAGTATTATCTCTGGTTTCCACTCAGTGTGTAGGGTATAGTATTATCTCTGGTTTCCACCCAGTATAGTGTGTAGGGTATAGTATTATCTCTGGTTTCCACTCAGTATAGTGTGTAGGGTATAGTATTATCTCTGGTTTCCACTCAGTGTGTAGGGTATAGTATTATCTCTGGTTTACACCCAGTATAGTGTGTAGGGTATAGTGTTATCTCTGGTTTCCACCCAGTGTGTAGGGTATAGTATTATCTCTGGTTTCCACCAAGTGTGTAGGGTATAGTATTATCTCTGGTTTCCACTCAGTATAGTGTGTAGGGTATAGTATTATCTCTGGTTTCCACCCAGTATAGTGTGTAGGGTATAGTATTATCTCTGGTTTCCACTCAGTATAGTGTGTAGGGTATAGTATTATCTCTGGTTTCCACTCAGTGTGTAGGGTACAGTATTATCTCTGGTTTCCACTCAGTGTGTAGGGTATAGTGTTATCTCTGGTTTCCACTCAGTGTGTAGGGTATAGTATTATCTCTGGTTTCCACTCAGTATAGTGTGTAGGGTATAGTATTATCTCTGGTTTCCACCCAGTATAGTGTGTAGGCTATAGTATTATCTCTGGTTTCCACCCAGTGTGTAGGGTATAGTATTATCTCTGGTTTCCACTCAGTGTGTAGGGTATAGTATTATCTCTGGTTTCCACCCAGTATAGTGTGTAGGGTATAGTATTATCTCTGGTTTCCACTCAGTATAGTGTGTAGGGTATAGTATTATCTCTGGTTTCCACTCAGTGTGTAGGGTATAGTATTATCTCTCGTTTCCACTCAGTGTGTAGGGTATAGTATTATCTCTGGTTTCCACTCAGTGTGTAGGGTATAGTATTATCTCTGGTTTCCACCCAGTATAGTGTGTAGGGTATAGTATTATCTCTGGTTTCCACTCAGTATAGTGTGTAGGGTATAGTATTATCTCTGGTTTCCACTCAGTGTGTAGGGTATAGTATTATCTCTGGTTTCCACCCAGTATAGTGTGTAGGGTATAGTATTATCTCTGGTTTCCACTCAGTATAGTGAGTAGGGTACAGTATTATCTCTGGTTTCCACTCAGTGTGTAGGGTATAGTATTATCTCTGGTTTCCACTCAGTGTGTAGGGTATAGTATTATCTCTGGTTTCCACTCAGTATAGTGTGTAGGGTATAGTATTATCTCTGGTTTCCACCCAGTATAGTGTGTAGGGTATAGTATTATCTCTGGTTTCCATCCAGTGTGTAGGGTATAGTATTATCTCTGGTTTCCACCCAGTATAGTGTGTAGGGTATAGTATTATCTCTGGTTTCCACCCAGTATAGTGTGTAGGGTATAGTATTATCTCTGGTTTACACCCAGTATAGTGTGTAGGGTATAGTGTTATCTCTGGTTTCCACCCAGTGTGTAGGGTATAGTATTATCTCTGGTTTCCACCAAGTGTGTAGGGTATAGTATTATCTCTGGTTTCCACTCAGTATAGTGTGTAGGGTATAGTATTATCTCTGGTTTCCACCCAGTATAGTGTGTAGGGTATAGTATTATCTCTGGTTTCCACTCAGTATAGTGTGTAGGGTATAGTATTATCTCTGGTTTCCACTCAGTGTGTAGGGTACAGTATTATCTCTGGTTTCCACTCAGTGTGTAGGGTATAGTATTATCTCTGGTTTCCACTCAGTGTGTAGGGTATAGTGTTATCTCTGGTTTCCACTCAGTGTGTAGGGTATAGTATTATCTCTGGTTTCCACTCAGTGTGTAGGGTATAGTATTATCTCTGGTTTCCACTCAGTGTGTAGGGTATAGTATTATCTCTGCTTTCCACCCAGTGTGTAGGGTATAGTATTATCTCTGGTTTCCACTCAGTGTGTAGGGTATAGTATTATCTCTGGTTTCCACTCAGTGTGTAGGGTATAGTATTATCTCTGGTTTCCACCCAGTATAGTGTGTAGGGTATAGTATTATCTCTGGTTTCCACTCAGTGTGTAGGGTATAGTATTTCCACCCAGTGTGTAGGGTATAGTATTATCTCTGGTTTCCACTCAGTGTGTAGGGTATAGTATTATCTCTGGTTTCCACTCAGTGTGTAGGGTATAGTACTATCTCTGGTTTCCACTCAGTGTGTAGGGTATAGTATTATCTCTGGTTTCCACCCAGTGTGTAGGGTATAGTATTATCTCTGGTTTCCACCCAGTGTGTAGGGTATAGTATTATCTCTGGTTTCCACTCAGTGTGTAGGGTATAGTATTATCTCTGGTTTCCACTCAGTG
>NW_027001943.1:107500-147500 GCF_036934945.1 Oncorhynchus masou masou
AGTACCTCGTCTTGGTCAAATAGCCCTTAAACAGCCTGGAGGTGTGTTATGGGTAATTGTCCTGAGAGTACCTCGTCTAGGTCAAATAGCCCTTACACAGCCTGGAGGTGTGTTATGGGTAATTGTCCTGAGAGTACCTCGTCTTGGTCAAATAGCCCTTACACAGCCTGGAGGTGTGTTATGGGTAATTGTCCTGAGAGTACCTCGTCTTGGTCAAATAGCCCTTACACAGCCTGGAGGTGTGTTATGGGTAATTGTCCTGAGAGTACCTCGTCTTGGTCAAATAGCCCTTAAACAGCCTGGAGGTGTGTTATGGGTAATTGTCCTGAGAGTACCTCGTCTTGGTCAAATAGCCCTTAAACAGCCTGGAGGTGTGTTATGGGTAATTGTCCTGAGAGTACCTCGTCTTGGTCAAATAGCCCTTAAACAGCCTGGAGGTGTGTTATGGGTAATTGTCCTGAGAGTACCTCGTCTTGGTCAAATAGCCCTTAAACAGCCTGGAGGTGTGTTATGGGTAATTGTCCTGAGAGTACCTCGTCTTGGTCAAATAGCCCTTACACAGCCTGGAGGTGTGTTATGGGTAATTGTCCTGAGAGTACCTCGTCTAGGTCAAATAGCCCTTAAACAGCCTGGAGGTGTGTTATGGGTAATTGTCCTGAGAGTACCTCGTCTTGGTCAAATAGCCCTTAAACAGCCTGGAGGTGTGTTATGGGTAATTGTCCTGAGAGTACCTCGTCTTGGTCAAATAGCCCTTAAACAGCCTGGAGGTGTGTTATGGGTAATTGTCCTGAGAGTACCTCGTCTTGGTCAAATAGCCCTTAAACAGCCTGGAGGTGTGTTATGGGTAATTGTCCTGAGAGTACCTCGTCTTGGTCAAATAGCCCTTAAACAGCCTGGAGGTGTGTTATGGGTAATTGTCCTGAGAGTACCTCGTCTAGGTCAAATAGCCCTTAAACAGCCTGGAGGTGTGTTATGGGTAATTGTCCTGAGAGTACCTCGTCTTGGTCAAATAGCCCTTACACAGCCTGGAGGTGTGTTATGGGTAATTGTCCTGAGAGTACCTCGTCTTGGTCAAATAGCCCTTAAACAGCCTGGAGGTGTGTTATGGGTAATTGTCCTGAGAGTACCTCGTCTTGGTTAAATAGCCCTTAAACAGCCTGGAGGTGTGTTATGGGTAATTGTCCTGAGAGTACCTCGTCTTGGTTAAATAGCCCTTACACAGCCTGGAGGTGTGTTATGGGTAATTGTCCTGAGAGTACCTCGTCTTGGTCAAATAGCCCTTACACAGCCTGGAGGTGTGTTATGGGTAATTGTCCTGAGAGTACCTCGTCTTGGTCAAATAGCCCTTAAACAGCCTGGAGGTGTGTTATGGGTAATTGTCCTGAGAGTACCTCGTCTAGGTCAAATAGCCCTTACACAGCCTGGAGGTGTGTTATGGGTAATTGTCCTGAGAGTACCTCGTCTTGGTCAAATAGCCCTTACACAGCCTGGAGGTGTGTTATGGGTAATTGTCCTGAGAGTACCTCGTCTTGGTCAAATAGCCCTTACACAGCCTGGAGGTGTGTTATGGGTAATTGTCCTGAGAGTACCTCGTCTTGGTCAAATAGCCCTTAAACAGCCTGGAGGTGTGTTATGGGTAATTGTCCTGAGAGTACCTCGTCTTGGTCAAATAGCCCTTAAACAGCCTGGAGGTGTGTTATGGGTAATTGTCCTGAGAGTACCTCGTCTTGGTCAAATAGCCCTTAAACAGCCTGGAGGTGTGTTATGGGTAATTGTCCTGAGAGTACCTCGTCTTGGTCAAATAGCCCTTAAACAGCCTGGAGGTGTGTTATGGGTAATTGTCCTGAGAGTACCTCGTCTTGGTCAAATAGCCCTTACACAGCCTGGAGGTGTGTTATGGGTAATTGTCCTGAGAGTACCTCGTCTAGGTCAAATAGCCCTTAAACAGCCTGGAGGTGTGTTATGGGTAATTGTCCTGAGAGTACCTCGTCTTGGTCAAATAGCCCTTAAACAGCCTGGAGGTGTGTTATGGGTAATTGTCCTGAGAGTACCTCGTCTTGGTCAAATAGCCCTTAAACAGCCTGGAGGTGTGTTATGGGTAATTGTCCTGAGAGTACCTCGTCTTGGTCAAATAGCCCTTAAACAGCCTGGAGGTGTGTTATGGGTAATTGTCCTGAGAGTACCTCGTCACAGACAAATGTCCTGCAATTCTACACATTTTGCGAAGGCTGCTGTGTTATTGTGCCATCTGACTGACTCAGACACTGTACCAAAATCAATGGCGGCCCCACGACATTGACATGACCCCACGACATTGACATGACCCCACGACATTGACATGACCCCCTGACATTGACATGACCCCACGACATTGACATGACCCCACGACATTGACATGACCCCACGACATTGACATGACCCCACGACATTGACATGACCCCACGACATTGACATGACCCCACGACATTGACATGACCCCACGACATTGACATGACCCCACGACATTGACATGACCCCATGACATTGAGGGAAATGCATATTTACTTCTAAATTCGTCACATCGGATTTTAGTCATTGAAGTTCACACTGAAAACTTAACATCCTGAACATTCTACATCTAAATATATTCTATGGAGTGGTGGCCAGGATTTAGCAGCGGTGGACAGGGGAAACACGGAGAGAGGTTGGGGTGAGAGCCAGGGACAGATACAGGTACAGATACAGGTACAGATACAGCTACAGATACAGGTACAGGGACAGCTACAGCTACAGGTACAGATACAGGTACAGATACACGTACAGATACAGATACAGCTACAGCTACCGGTACAGGTACAGCTACAGGTACAGATACAGCTACAGGGACAGCTACAGGGACAGCTACAGGGACAGATACAGGGACAGCTACAGGTACAGATACAGCTACAGGTACAGATACAGCTACAGGGACAGCTACAGGTACAGATACAGACACAGATACAGACACAGAGATATAGACACTACAAATTCAGACACAGATACAGACACTACAGATACAGATACAGACACAGATATAGAGATACAGATACAGCTATACAGAGCAGGTAGATAACACCTGGGATATAGAAGACAGTAGATAACACCTGGGATATAGAAGACAGTTACCATGGAGCAGGTAGATAACACCTGGGATATAGAAGACCATGGAGCAGGTAGATAACACCTGGGATATAGAAGACAGTTACCATGGAGCAGGTAGATAACACCTGGGATATAGAAGACAGTTACCATGGAGCAGGTAGATAACACCTGGGATATAGAAGACCATGGAGCAGGTAGATAACACCTGGGATATAGAAGACCATGGAGCAGGTAGATAACACCTGGGATATAGAAGACCATGGAGCAGGTAGATAACACCTGGGATATAGAAGACCATGGAGCAGGTAGATAACACCTGGGATATAGAAGACCATGGAGCAGGTAGATAACACCTGGGATATAGAACACCATGGAGCAGGTAGATAACACCTGGGATATAGAACACCATGGAGCAGGTAGATAACACCTGGGATATAGAAGACCATGGAGCAGGTAGATAACACCTGGGATATAGAAGACCATGGAGCAGGTAGATAACACCTGGGATATAGAAGACCATGGAGCAGGTAGATAACACCTGGGATATAGAAGACCATGGAGCAGGTAGATAACACCTGGGATATAGAAGACCATGGAGCAGGTAGATAACACCTGGGATATAGAAGACCATGGAGCAGGTAGATAACACCTGGGATATAGAAGACCATGGAGCAGGTAGATAACACCTGGGATATAGAAGACAGTTACCATGGAGCAGGTAGATAACACCTGGAATATAGAAGACAGTAGATAACACCTGGGATATAGAAGACAGTTACCATGGAGCAGGTAGATAACACCTGGGATATAGAAGACAGTTACCATGGAGCAGGTAGATAACACCTGGGATATAGAAGACAGTTACCATGGAGCAGGTAGATAACACCTGGAATATAGAAGACCATGGAGCAGGTAGATAACACCTGGGATATAGAACACCATGGGGCAGGTAGATAACACCTGGGATATAGAAGACAGTTACCATGGAGCAGGTAGATAACACCTGGAATATAGAAGACCATGGGGCAGGTAGATAACACCTGGGATATAGAAGACAGTTACCATGGAGCAGGTAGATAACACCTGGAATATAGAAGACCATGGAGCAGGTAGATAACACCTGGGATATAGAAGACCATGGAGCCGGTAGATAACACCTGGGATATAGAAGACCATGGAGCAGGTAGATAACACCTGGAATATAGAAGACCATGGAGCAGGTAGATAACACCTGGGATATAGAAGACCATGGAGCAGGTAGATAACACCTGGGATATAGAAGACCATAGAGCAGGTAGATAACACCTGGGAAACAGAAGACAGTTACCATGGAGCAGGTAGATAACACCTGGGATATAGAAGACAGTTACCATGGAGCAGGTAGAGAACACCTGGGATATAGAAGACCATGGAGCAGGTAGATAACACCTGGGATATAGAAGACCATAGAGCAGGTAGATAACACCTGGGAAACAGAAGACAGTTACCATGGAGCAGGTAGATAACACCTGGGATATAGAAGACAGTTACCATGAAGCAGGTAGATAACACCTGGGAAACAGAAGACAGTTACCATGGAGCAGGTAGATAACACCTGGGATATAGAAGACAGTTACCATGAAGCAGGTAGATAACACCTGGGAAACAGAAGACAGTTACCATGGAGCAGGTAGATAACACCTGGGATATAGAAGACCATGGAGCAGGTAGATAACACCTGGGATATAGAACACCATGGAGCAGGTAGATAACACCTGGGATATAGAAGACCATGGAGCAGGTAGATAACACCTGGGATATAGAAGACAGTTACCATGGAGCAGGTAGATAACACCTGGGATATAGAAGACCATGGAGAAGGTAGATAACACCTGGGATATAGAAGACAGTTACCATGGAGCAGGTAGATAACACCTGGAATATAGAAGACCATAGAGCAGGTAGATAACACCTGGGAAACAGAAGACAGTTACCATGGAGCAGGTAGATAACACCTGGGATATAGAAGACAGTTACCATGGAGCAGGTAGATAACACCTGGGATATAGAAGACCATGGAGCAGGTAGATAACACCTGGGATATAGAAGACCATAGAGCAGGTAGATAACACCTGGGAAACAGAAGACAGTTACCATGGAGCAGGTAGATAACACCTGGGATATAGAAGACAGTTACCATGAAGCAGGTAGATAACACCTGGGAAACAGAAGACAGTTACCATGGAGCAGGTAGATAACACCTGGGATATAGAAGACCATGGAGCAGGTAGATAACACCTGGGATATAGAACACCATGGAGCAGGTAGATAACACCTGGGATATAGAAGACCATGGAGCAGGTAGATAACACCTGGGATATAGAAGACAGTTACCATGGAGCAGGTAGATAACACCTGGGATATAGAAGACCATGGAGCAGGTAGATAACACCTGGGATATAGAAGACAGTTACCATGGAGCAGGTAGATAACACCTGGGAAACAGAAGACAGTTACCATGGAGCAGGTAGATAACACCTGGGATATAGAAGACCATGGAGCAGGGAGATAACACCTGGGATATAGAAGACAGTTACCATGGAGCAGGTAGATAACACCTGGGATATAGAAGACCATGGAGCAGGTAGATAACACCTGGGATATAGAAGACCATGGAGCAGGTAGATAACACCTGGGATATAGAAGACAGTTACCATGGAGCAGGTAGATAACACCTGGGATATAGAAGACAGTTACCATGGAGCAGGTAGATAACACCTGGGATATAGAAGACCATGGAGCAGGTAGATAACACCTGGGATATAGAAGACAGTTACCATGGAGCAGGTAGATAACACCTGGGATATAGAAGACCATGGAGCAGGTAGATAACACCTGGGATATAGAAGACCATGGAGCAGGTAGATAACACCTGGGATATAGAAGACCATGGAGCAGGTAGATAACACCTGGGATATAGAAGACAGTTACCATGGAGCAGGTAGATAACACCTGGGGGATATGGAGAAGACAGTTACCATGGAGCAGGTAGATAACACCTGGGATATAGAAGACCATGGAGCAGGTAGATAACACCTGGGATATAGAAGACCATGGAGCAGGTAGATAACACCTGGGATATAGAAGACCATGGAGCAGGTAGATAACACCTGGGATATAGAAGACAGTTACCATGGAGCAGGTAGATAACACCTGGGATATAGAAGACCATGGAGCAGGTAGATAACACCTGGGATATAGAAGACCATGGAGCAGGTAGATAACACCTGGGATATAGAAGACAGTTACCATGGAGCAGGTAGATAACACCTGGGATATAGAAGACAGTTACCATGGAGCAGGTAGATAACACCTGGGATATAGAAGACCATGGAGCAGGTAGATAACACCTGGGATATAGAAGACCATGGAGCAGGTAGATAACACCTGGGATATAGAAGACAGTTACCATGGAACAGGTAGATAACACCTGGGATATAGAAGACAGTTACCATGGAGCAGGTAGATAACACCTGGGATATAGAAGACAGTTACCATGGAGCAGGTAGATAACACCTGGGATATAGAAGACCATGGAGCAGGTAGATAACACCTGGGATATAGAAGACCATGGAGCAGGTAGATAACACCTGGGATATAGAAGACCATGGAGCAGGTAGATAACACCTGGGATATAGAAGACAGTTACCATGGAGCAGGTAGATAACACCTGGGATATAGAAGACCATGGAGCAGGTAGATAACACCTGGGATATAGAAGACCATGGAACAGGTAGATAACACCTGGGATATAGAACACCATGGAGCAGGTAGATAACACCTGGGATATAGAAGACGATGGAGCAGGTACATAACACCTGGGATATAGAAGACCATGGAGCAGGTAGATAACACCTGGAATATAGAAGACCATGGAACAGGTAGATAACACCTGGGATATAGAAGACAGTTACCATGGAACAGGTAGATAACACCTGGGATATAGAAGACAGTTACCATGGAACAGGTAGATAACACCTGGGATATAGAAGACAGTTACCATGGAGCAGGTAGATAACACCTGGGATATAGAAGACAGTTACCATGGAGCAGGTAGATAACACCTGGGATATAGAAGACAGTTACCATGAGCAGGAGCAGGTAGATAACACCTGGGATATAGAAGACCATGGAGCAGGTAGATAACACCTGGGATATAGAAGACCATGGAGCAGGTAGATAACACCTGGGATATAGAAGACAGTTACCATGGAGCAGGTAGATAACACCTGGGATATAGAAGACCATGGAGCAGGTAGATAACACCTGGGATATAGAAGACCATGGAGCAGGTAGATAACACCTGGGATATAGAAGACAGTTACCATGGAACAGGTAGATAACACCTGGGATATAGAAGACAGTTACCATGGAGCAGGTAGATAACACCTGGGATATAGAAGACAGTTACCATGGAGCAGGTAGATAACACCTGGGATATAGAAGACCATGGAGCAGGTAGATAACACCTGGGATATAGAAGACCATGGAGCAGGTAGATAACACCTGGGATATAGAAGACCATGGAGCAGGTAGATAACACCTGGGATATAGAAGACAGTTACCATGGAGCAGGTAGATAACACCTGGGATATAGAAGACCATGGAGCAGGTAGATAACACCTGGGATATAGAAGACAGTTACCATGGAGCAGGTAGATAACACCTGGGATATAGAAGACCATGGAGCAGGTAGATAACACCTGGGATATAGAAGACCATGGAGCAGGTAGATAACACCTGGGATATAGAAGACCATGGAGCAGGTAGATAACACCTGGGATATAGAAGACCATGGAGCAGGTAGATAACACCTGGGATATAGAAGACCATGGAGCAGGTAGATAACACCTGGGATATAGAAGACCATGGAGCAGGTAGATAACACCTGGGATATAGAAGACCATGGAACAGGTAGATAACACCTGGGATATAGAACACCATGGAGCAGGTAGATAACACCTGGGATATAGAAGACGTTACCATGGAGCAGGTACATAACACCTGGGATATAGAAGACCATGGAGCAGGTAGATAACACCTGGAATATAGAAGACCATGGAACAGGTAGATAACACCTGGGATATAGAAGACAGTTACCATGGAGCAGGTAGATAACACCTGGGATATAGAAGACCATGGAGCAGGTAGATAACACCTGGGATATAGAAGACCATGGAGCAGGTAGATAACACCTGGGATATAGAAGACAGTTACCATGGAGCAGGTAGATAACACCTGGGATATAGAAGACCATGGAGCAGGTAGATAACACCTGGGATATAGAAGACCATGGAGCAGGTAGATAACACCTGGGATATAGAAGACCATGGAGCAGGTAGATAACACCTGGGATATAGAAGACCATGGAGCAGGTAGATAACACCTGGGATATAGAAGACCATGGAGCAGGTAGATAACACCTGGGATATAGAAGACCATGGAGCAGGTAGATAACACCTGGGATATAGAAGACCATGGAGCAGGTAGATAACACCTGGGATATAGAAGACCATGGAGCAGGTAGATAACACCTGGGATATAGAAGACCATGGAGCAGGTAGATAACACCTGGGATATAGAACACCATGGAGCAGGTAGATAACACCTGGGATATAGAAGACCATGGAGCAGGTAGATAACACCTGGGATATAGAAGACAGTTACCATGGAGCAGGTAGATAACACCTGGGATATAGAAGACCATGGAGCAGGTAGATAACACCTGGGATAGAAGACCATGGAGCAGGTAGATAACACCTGGGATATACCATGGAGCAGGTAGATAACACCTGGGAAATGGAGCAGGACAGTTACCATGGAGCAGGTAGATAACACCTGGGATATAGAAGACCATGGAGCAGGAGATAACACCTGGGATATAGAAGACAGTTACCATGGAGCAGGTAGATAACACCTGGGATATAGAAGACCATGGAGCAGGTAGATAACACCTGGGATATAGAAGACCATGGAGCAGGTAGATAACACCTGGGATATGGAGAAGACAGTTACCATGGAGCAGGTAGATAACACCTGGGATATAGAAGATAACACCTGGGATTACCATGGAGCAGGTAGATAACACCTGGGATATAGAAGACCATGGAGCAGGTAGATAACACCTGGGATATACCTGGGATATAGAAGACCATGGAGCAGGTAGATAACACCTGGGATATACCATGGAGCAGGTAGATAACACCTGGGATATAGAAGACCATGGAGCAGGTAGATAACACCTGGGATATAGAAGACCATGGAGCAGGTAGATAACACCTGGGATATAGAAGACCATGGAGCAGGTAGATAACACCTGGGATATAGAAGACAGTTACCATGGAGCAGGTAGATAACACCTGGGATATAGAATGGACAGTTACCATGGAGCAGGTAGATAACACCTGGGATATAGAAGACCATGGAGCAGGTAGATAACACCTGGGATATAGAAGACCATGGAGCAGGTAGATAACACCTGGGATATAGAAGACCATGGAGCAGGTAGATAACACCTGGGATATAGAAGACAGTTACCATGGAGCAGGTAGATAACACCTGGGATATAGAAGACCATGGAGCAGGTAGATAACACCTGGGATATAGAAGACCATGGAGCAGGTAGATAACACCTGGGATATAGAATGGACAGTTACCATGGAGCAGGTAGATAACACCTGGGATATAGAAGACAGTTACCATGGAGCAGGTAGATAACACCTGGGATATAGAAGACCATGGAGCAGGTAGATAACACCTGGGATATAGAAGACCATGGAGCAGGTAGATAACACCTGGGATATAGAAGACAGTTACCATGGAACAGGTAGATAACACCTGGGATATAGAAGACAGTTACCATGGAGCAGGTAGATAACACCTGGGATATGGAGAAGACAGATATTACCATGGAGCAGGTAGATAACACCTGGGATATAGAAGACCATGGAGCAGGTAGATAACACCTGGGATATAGAAGACCATGGAGCAGGTAGATAACACCTGGGATATAGAAGACCATGGAGCAGGTAGATAACACCTGGGATATAGAAGACAGTTACCATGGAGCAGGTAGATAACACCTGGGATATAGAAGACCATGGAGCAGGTAGATAACACCTGGGATATAGAAGACCATGGAACAGGTAGATAACACCTGGGATATAGAACACCATGGAGCAGGTAGATAACACCTGGGATATAGAAGACGATGGAGCAGGTACATAACACCTGGGATATAGAAGACCATGGAGCAGGTAGATAACACCTGGAATATAGAAGACCATGGAACAGGTAGATAACACCTGGGATATAGAAGACAGTTACCATGGAACAGGTAGATAACACCTGGGATATAGAAGACAGTTACCATGGAACAGGTAGATAACACCTGGGATATAGAAGACAGTTACCATGGAGCAGGTAGATAACACCTGGGATATAGAAGACAGTTACCATGGAGCAGGTAGATAACACCTGGGATATAGAAGACAGTTACCATGGAGCAGGTAGATAACACCTGGGATATAGAAGACCATGGAGCAGGTAGATAACACCTGGGATATAGAAGACCATGGAGCAGGTAGATAACACCTGGGATATAGAGACCAGACAGTTACCATGGAGCAGGTAGATAACACCTGGGATATAGAAGACCATGGAGCAGGTAGATAACACCTGGGATATAGAAGACCATGGAGCAGGTAGATAACACCTGGGATATAGAAGACAGTTACCATGGAACAGGTAGATAACACCTGGGATATAGAAGACAGTTACCATGGAGCAGGTAGATAACACCTGGGATATAGAAGACAGTTACCATGGAGCAGGTAGATAACACCTGGGATATAGAAGACCATGGAGCAGGTAGATAACACCTGGGATATAGAAGACCATGGAGCAGGTAGATAACACCTGGGATATAGAAGACCATGGAGCAGGTAGATAACACCTGGGATATAGAAGACAGTTACCATGGAGCAGGTAGATAACACCTGGGATATAGAAGACCATGGAGCAGGTAGATAACACCTGGGATATAGAAGACAGTTACCATGGAGCAGGTAGATAACACCTGGGATATAGAAGACCATGGAGCAGGTAGATAACACCTGGGATATAGAAGACCATGGAGCAGGTAGATAACACCTGGGATATAGAAGACCATGGAGCAGGTAGATAACACCTGGGATATAGAAGACCATGGAGCAGGTAGATAACACCTGGGATATAGAAGACCATGGAGCAGGTAGATAACACCTGGGATATAGAAGACCATGGAGCAGGTAGATAACACCTGGGATATAGAAGACCATGGAACAGGTAGATAACACCTGGGATATAGAACACCATGGAGCAGGTAGATAACACCTGGGATATAGAAGACGATGGAGCAGGTACATAACACCTGGGATATAGAAGACCATGGAGCAGGTAGATAACACCTGGAATATAGAAGACCATGGAACAGGTAGATAACACCTGGGATATAGAAGACAGTTACCATGGAGCAGGTAGATAACACCTGGGATATAGAAGACCATGGAGCAGGTAGATAACACCTGGGATATAGAAGACCATGGAGCAGGTAGATAACACCTGGGATATAGAAGACAGTTACCATGGAGCAGGTAGATAACACCTGGGATATAGAAGACCATGGAGCAGGTAGATAACACCTGGGATATAGAAGACCATGGAGCAGGTAGATAACACCTGGGATATAGAAGACCATGGAGCAGGTAGATAACACCTGGGATATAGAAGACCATGGAGCAGGTAGATAACACCTGGGATATAGAAGACCATGGAGCAGGTAGATAACACCTGGGATATAGAAGACCATGGAGCAGGTAGATAACACCTGGGATATAGAAGACCATGGAGCAGGTAGATAACACCTGGGATATAGAAGACCATGGAGCAGGTAGATAACACCTGGGATATAGAAGACCATGGAGCAGGTAGATAACACCTGGGATATAGAAGACCATGGAGCAGGTAGATAACACCTGGGATATAGAAGACCATGGAGCAGGTAGATAACACCTGGGATATAGAAGACCATGGAGCAGGTAGATAACACCTGGGATATAGAAGACCATGGAGCAGGTAGATAACACCTGGGATATAGAAGACCATGGAGCAGGTAGATAACACCTGGGATATAGAAGACCATGGAGCAGGTAGATAACACCTGGGATATAGAAGACCATGGAGCAGGTAGATAACACCTGGGATATAGAAGACCATGGAGCAGGTAGATAACACCTGGGATATAGAAGACCATGGAGCAGGTAGATAACACCTGGGATATAGAAGACAGTTACCATGGAGCAGGTAGATAACACCTGGAATATAGAAGACAGTAGATAACACCTGGGATATAGAAGACAGTTACCATGGAGCAGGTAGATAACACCTGGGATATAGAAGACAGTTACCATGGAGCAGGTAGATAACACCTGGGATATAGAAGACAGTTACCATGGAGCAGGTAGATAACACCTGGAATATAGAAGACCATGGAGCAGGTAGATAACACCTGGGATATAGAACACCATGGGGCAGGTAGATAACACCTGGGATATAGAAGACAGTTACCATGGAGCAGGTAGATAACACCTGGAATATAGAAGACCATGGGGCAGGTAGATAACACCTGGGATATAGAAGACAGTTACCATGGAGCAGGTAGATAACACCTGGAATATAGAAGACCATGGAGCAGGTAGATAACACCTGGGATATAGAAGACAGTTACCATGGAGCAGGTAGATAACACCTGGGATATAGAAGACCATGGAGCAGGTAGATAACACCTGGGATATAGAAGACCATGGAGCCGGTAGATAACACCTGGGATATAGAAGACCATGGAGCAGGTAGATAACACCTGGAATATAGAAGACCATGGAGCAGGTAGATAACACCTGGAATATAGAAGACCATGGAGCAGGTAGATAACACCTGGGATATAGAAGACCATGGAGCAGGTAGATAACACCTGGGATATAGAAGACCATAGAGCAGGTAGATAACACCTGGGAAACAGAAGACAGTTACCATGGAGCAGGTAGATAACACCTGGGATATAGAAGACAGTTACCATGGAGCAGGTAGATAACACCTGGGATATAGAAGACCATGGAGCAGGTAGATAACACCTGGGATATAGAAGACCATAGAGCAGGTAGATAACACCTGGGAAACAGAAGACAGTTACCATGGAGCAGGTAGATAACACCTGGGATATAGAAGACAGTTACCATGAAGCAGGTAGATAACACCTGGGAAACAGAAGACAGTTACCATGGAGCAGGTAGATAACACCTGGGATATAGAAGACAGTTACCATGAAGCAGGTAGATAACACCTGGGAAACAGAAGACAGTTACCATGGAGCAGGTAGATAACACCTGGGATATAGAAGACCATGGAGCAGGTAGATAACACCTGGGATATAGAACACCATGGAGCAGGTAGATAACACCTGGGATATAGAAGACCATGGAGCAGGTAGATAACACCTGGGATATAGAAGACAGTTACCATGGAGCAGGTAGATAACACCTGGGAAACAGAAGACAGTTACCATGGAGCAGGTAGATAACACCTGGGATATAGAAGACCATGGAGCAGGGAGATAACACCTGGGATATAGAAGACAGTTACCATGGAGCAGGTAGATAACACCTGGGATATAGAAGACCATGGAGCAGGTAGATAACACCTGGGATATAGAAGACCATGGAGCAGGTAGATAACACCTGGGATATAGAAGACAGTTACCATGGAGCAGGTAGATAACACCTGGGATATAGAAGACAGTTACCATGGAGCAGGTAGATAACACCTGGGATATAGAAGACCATGGAGCAGGTAGATAACACCTGGGATATAGAAGACAGTTACCATGGAGCAGGTAGATAACACCTGGGATATAGAAGACCATGGAGCAGGTAGATAACACCTGGGATATAGAAGACCATGGAGCAGGTAGATAACACCTGGGATATAGAAGACCATGGAGCAGGTAGATAACACCTGGGATATAGAAGACCATGGAGCAGGTAGATAACACCTGGGATATAGAAGACAGTTACCATGGAGCAGGTAGATAACACCTGGGATATAGAAGACAGTTACCATGGAGCAGGTAGATAACACCTGGGATATAGAAGACCATGGAGCAGGTAGATAACACCTGGGATATAGAAGACCATGGAGCAGGTAGATAACACCTGGGATATAGAAGACCATGGAGCAGGTAGATAACACCTGGGATATAGAAGACAGTTACCATGGAGCAGGTAGATAACACCTGGGATATAGAAGACAGTTACCATGGAGCAGGTAGATAACACCTGGGATATAGAAGACCATGGAGCAGGTAGATAACACCTGGGATATAGAAGACCATGGAGCAGGTAGATAACACCTGGGATATAGAAGACAGTTACCATGGAGCAGGTAGATAACACCTGGGATATAGAAGACCATGGAGCAGGTAGATAACACCTGGGATATAGAAGACAGTTACCATGGAACAGGTAGATAACACCTGGGATATAGAAGACAGTTACCATGGAGCAGGTAGATAACACCTGGGATATAGAAGACAGTTACCATGGAGCAGGTAGATAACACCTGGGATATAGAAGACCATGGAGCAGGTAGATAACACCTGGGATATAGAAGACCATGGAGCAGGTAGATAACACCTGGGATATAGAAGACCATGGAGCAGGTAGATAACACCTGGGATATAGAAGACCATGGAGCAGGTAGATAACACCTGGGATATAGAAGACCATGGAGCAGGTAGATAACACCTGGGATATAGAAGACCATGGAACAGGTAGATAACACCTGGGATATAGAACACCATGGAGCAGGTAGATAACACCTGGGATATAGAAGACGATGGAGCAGGTACATAACACCTGGGATATAGAAGACGATGGAACAGGTAGATAACACCTGGGATATAGAAGACAGTTACCATGGAACAGGTAGATAACACCTGGGATATAGAAGACAGTTACCATGGAACAGGTAGATAACACCTGGGATATAGAAGACAGTTACCATGGAGCAGGTAGATAACACCTGGGATATAGAAGACAGTTACCATGGAGCAGGTAGATAACACCTGGGATATAGAAGACAGTTACCATGGAGCAGGTAGATAACACCTGGGATATAGAAGACCATGGAGCAGGTAGATAACACCTGGGATATAGAAGACCATGGAGCAGGTAGATAACACCTGGGATATAGAAGACAGTTACCATGGAGCAGGTAGATAACACCTGGGATATAGAAGACCATGGAGCAGGTAGATAACACCTGGGATATAGAAGACCATGGAGCAGGTAGATAACACCTGGGATATAGAAGACCATGGAGCAGGTAGATAACACCTGGGATATAGAAGACAGTTACCATGGAACAGGTAGATAACACCTGGGATATAGAAGACAGTTACCATGGAGCAGGTAGATAACACCTGGGATATAGAAGACAGTTACCATGGAGCAGGTAGATAACACCTGGGATATAGAAGACCATGGAGCAGGTAGATAACACCTGGGATATAGAAGACCATGGAGCAGGTAGATAACACCTGGGATATAGAAGACCATGGAGCAGGTAGATAACACCTGGGATATAGAAGACAGTTACCATGGAGCAGGTAGATAACACCTGGGATATAGAAGACCATGGAGCAGGTAGATAACACCTGGGATATAGAAGACAGTTACCATGGAGCAGGTAGATAACACCTGGGATATAGAAGACCATGGAGCAGGTAGATAACACCTGGGATATAGAAGACCATGGAGCAGGTAGATAACACCTGGGATATAGAAGACCATGGAGCAGGTAGATAACACCTGGGATATAGAAGACCATGGAGCAGGTAGATAACACCTGGGATATAGAAGACCATGGAGCAGGTAGATAACACCTGGGATATAGAAGACCATGGAGCAGGTAGATAACACCTGGGATATAGAAGACCATGGAACAGGTAGATAACACCTGGGATATAGAACACCATGGAGCAGGTAGATAACACCTGGGATATAGAAGACGATGGAGCAGGTACATAACACCTGGGATATAGAAGACCATGGAGCAGGTAGATAACACCTGGAATATAGAAGACCATGGAACAGGTAGATAACACCTGGGATATAGAAGACAGTTACCATGGAACAGGTAGATAACACCTGGGATATAGAAGACAGTTACCATGGAACAGGTAGATAACACCTGGGATATAGAAGACAGTTACCATGGAGCAGGTAGATAACACCTGGGATATAGAAGACAGTTACCATGGAGCAGGTAGATAACACCTGGGATATAGAAGACAGTTACCATGGAGCAGGTAGATAACACCTGGGATATAGAAGACCATGGAGCAGGTAGATAACACCTGGGATATAGAAGACCATGGAGCAGGTAGATAACACCTGGGATATAGAAGACCATGGAGCAGGTAGATAACACCTGGGATATAGAAGACCATGGAGCAGGTAGATAACACCTGGGATATAGAAGACCATGGAGCAGGTAGATAACACCTGGGATATAGAAGACCATGGAGCAGGTAGATAACACCTGGGATATAGAAGACCATGGAGCAGGTAGATAACACCTGGGATATAGAAGACCATGGAGCAGGTAGATAACACCTGGGATATAGAAGACCATGGAGCAGGTAGATAACACCTGGGATATAGAAGACCATGGAGCAGGTAGATAACACCTGGGATATAGAAGACCATGGAGCAGGTAGATAACACCTGGGATATAGAAGACCATGGAGCAGGTAGATAACACCTGGGATATAGAAGACCATGGAGCAGGTAGATAACACCTGGGATATAGAAGACCATGGAGCAGGTAGATAACACCTGGGATATAGAAGACCATGGAGCAGGTAGATAACACCTGGGATATAGAAGACCATGGAGCAGGTAGATAACACCTGGGATATAGAAGACCATGGAGCAGGTAGATAACACCTGGGATATAGAAGACCATGGAGCAGGTAGATAACACCTGGGATATAGAAGACCATGGAGCAGGTAGATAACACCTGGGATATAGAAGACCATGGAGCAGGTAGATAACACCTGGGATATAGAAGACCATGGAGCAGGTAGATAACACCTGGGATATAGAAGACCATGGAGCAGGTAGATAACACCTGGGATATAGAAGACCATGGAGCAGGTAGATAACACCTGGGATATAGAAGACCATGGAGCAGGTAGATAACACCTGGGATATAGAAGACCATGGAGCAGGTAGATAACACCTGGGATATAGAAGACCATGGAGCAGGTAGATAACACCTGGGATATAGAAGACAGTTACCATGGAGCAGGTAGATAACACCTGGGATATAGAAGACCATGGAGCAGGTAGATAACACCTGGGAAACAGAAGACAGTACCATGGAGCAGGTAGATAACACCTGGGATATAGAAGACCATGGAGCAGGTAGATAACACCTGGGATATAGAAGACCATGGAGCAGGTAGATAACACCTGGGATATAGAAGACCATGGGGCAGGTAGATAACACCTGGGATATAGAAGACCATGGAGCAGGTAGATAACACCTGGGAAACAGAAGACAGTTACCATGGAGCAGGTAGATAACACCTGGAATATAGAAGACCATGGAGCAGGTAGATAACACCTGGGATATAGAAGACAGTTACCATGGAGCAGGTAGATAACACCTGGGAAACAGAAGACAGTACCCTTCCGACTGCTGGTTCACTACCTCCAGATTCCTCCACCAGTTTGCGCTAGCTAACTCTCTCTCGGTGTGTGTGTGTGTGTGTGTGTGTGAGAGAGAGAGTTACCTGTGTGCTCCAAGGCCTCTTGTAGTTCAGCCATGGAAGACATGATGAAGAAGGAGATATCTTTACGACGAAGCCACCTCACACACAGTCTTCCTCTCCCTTCATCGTCATTATCCTCTTCACCTGAGAGAGTCAGAGAGAAAGGGGTTAATACGATGCTATCCCATTCATACATTCATCGTTTCATAGTTCATTCCCGAGAGAAATCTTGCTGTTTTTAACATAGTACATTTCATCCAAATTTTTTGTCGAAACAATTCTTTTATTTTTTACCAGAAATTGTCATTTTCTTAAAGAAGAATCGTGTGCCTTGCTTCAGTTTTCCAAAAAAGGTTGGACTGAAAACCTATAGGACAGTAGATCTCCAGTGAAGAGGGTTGGACTGAAAACCTACAGGACAGTAGATCTCCAGGAAGAGGGTTGGACTGAAAACCTACAGGACAGTAGATCTCCAGGAAGAGGTTTGGACTGAAAACCTACAGGACAGTAGATCTCCAGGAAGAGGGTTGGACTGAGAACCTACAGGACAGTAGATCTCCAGGAAGAGGGTTGGACTGAAAACCTACAGGACAGTAGATCTCCAGGAAGAGGGTTGGACTGTAAACCTACAGGACAGTAGATCTCCAGGACAGTAGATCTCCAGGAAGAGGGTTGGACTGAAAACCTACAGGACAGTAGATCTCCAGGAAGAGGGTTGGACTGAAAACCTACAGGACAGTAGATCTCCAGGAAGAGGGTTGGACTGAAAACCTACAGGACAGTAGATCTCCAGGAAGAGGGTTGGACTGAAAACCTACAGGACAGTAGATCTCCAGGAAGAGGGTTGGACTGAAAACCTACAAGACAGTAGATCTCCAGGACAGTAGATCTCCAGGAAGAGGGTTGGACTGTAAACCTACAGGACAGTAGATCTCCAGGAAGAGGGTTGGCCTGAAAAACCTACAGGACAGTAGATCTCCAGGAAGAGGGTTGGACTGTAAACCTACAGGACAGTAGATCTCCAGGAAGAGGGTTGGACTGAAAACCTACAGGACAGTAGATCTCCAGTGAAGAGGGTTGGACTGAAAACCTACAGGACAGTAGATCTCCAGGAAGAGGGTTGGGCTGAAAACCTACAGGACAGTAGATCTCCAGGAAGAGGGTTGGACTGTAAACCTACAGGACAGTAGATCTCCAGGACAGTAGATCTCCAGGAAGAGGGTTGGACTGAAAACCTGCAGGACAGTAGATCTCCAGGACAGATCTCCAGGAAGAGGGTTGGACTGTAAACCTACAGGACAGTAGATCTCCAGTGAAGAGGGTTGGACTGAAAACCTACAGGACAGTAGATCTCCAGGAAGAGGGTTGGGCTGAAAACCTACAGGACAGTAGATCTCCAGGAAGAGGGTTGACCTGAAAAACCTACAGGACAGTAGATCTCCAGGAAGAGGGTTGGACTGTAAACCTACAGGACAGTAGATCTCCAGGAAGAGGGTTGGACTGTAAACCTACAGGACAGTAGATCTCCAGGAAGAGGGTTGGCCTGAAAAACCTACAGGACAGTAGATCTCCAGGAAGAGGGTTGGACTGAAAACCTACAGGACAGTAGATCTCCAGGAAGAGGGTTGGACTGAAAACCTACAGGACAGTAGATCTCCAGGACAGTAGATCTCCAGGAAGAGGGTTGGACTGTAAACCTACAGGACAGTAGATCTCCAGGAAGAGGGTTGGCCTGAAAACCTACAGGACAGTAGATCTCCAGGAAGAGGGTTGGACTGTAAACCTACAGGACAGTAGATCTTCAGGAAGAGGGTTGGACTGAAAACCTACAGGACAGTAGATCTCCAGTGAAGAGGGTTGGACTGAAAACCTACAGGACAGTAGATCTCCAGGAAGAGGGTTGGGCTGAAAACCTACAGGACAGTAGATCTCCAGGAAGAGGGTTGGACTGTAAACCTACAGGACAGTAGATCTCCAGGACAGTAGATCTCCAGGAAGGGGGTTGGACTGAAAACCTACAGGACAGTAGATCTCCAGGAAGAGGGTTGGACTGAAAACCTACAGGACAGTAGATCTCCAGGAAGAGGGTTGGGCTGAAAACCTACAGGACAGTAGATCTCCAGGACAGTAGATCTCCAGGAAGAGGGTTGGACTGAAAAACCTACAGGACAGTAGATCTCCAGGAAGAGGGTTGGACTGAAAACCTACTGGACAGTAGATCTCCAGGAAGAGGGTTGGACTGTAAACCTACAGGACAGTAGATCTCCAGGAAGAGGGTTGGACTGAAAACCTACAGGACAGTAGATCTCCAGGAAGAGGGTAGGACTGTAAACCTACAGGACAGTAGATCTCCAGGACAGTAGATCTCCAGGAAGAGGGTTGGACTGAAAACCTGCAGGACAGTAGATCTCCAGGACAGATCTCCAGGAAGAGGGTTGGACTGTAAACCTACAGGACAGTAGATCTCCAGTGAAGAGGGTTGGACTGAAAACCTACAGGACAGTAGATCTCCAGGAAGAGGGTTGGGCTGAAAACCTACAGGACAGTAGATCTCCAGGAAGAGGGTTGACCTGAAAAACCTACAGGACAGTAGATCTCCAGGAAGAGGGTTGGACTGTAAACCTACAGGACAGTAGATCTCCAGGAAGAGGGTTGGACTGTAAACCTACAGGACAGTAGATCTCCAGGAAGAGGGTTGGCCTGAAAAACCTACAGGACAGTAGATCTCCAGGAAGAGGGTTGGACTGAAAACCTACAAGACAGTAGATCTCCAGGACAGTAGATCTCCAGGAAGAGGGTTGGACTGTAAACCTACAGGACAGTAGATCTCCAGGAAGAGGGTTGGCCTGAAAAACCTACAGGACAGTAGATCTCCAGGAAGAGGGTTGGACTGTAAACCTACAGGACAGTAGATCTCCAGGAAGAGGGTTGGACTGAAAACCTACAGGACAGTAGATCTCCAGTGAAGAGGGTTGGACTGAAAACCTACAGGACAGTAGATCTCCAGGAAGAGGGTTGGGCTGAAAACCTACAGGACAGTAGATCTCCAGGAAGAGGGTTGGACTGTAAACCTACAGGACAGTAGATCTCCAGGACAGTAGATCTCCAGGAAGAGGGTTGGACTGAAAACCTGCAGGACAGTAGATCTCCAGGACACATCTCCAGGAAGAGGGTTGGACTGTAAACCTACAGGACAGTAGATCTCCAGTGAAGAGGGTTTGACTGAAAACTTACAGGACAATAGATCTCCAGGAAGAGGGTTGGGCTGAAAACCTACAGGACAGTAGATCTCCAGGAAGAGGGTTGACCTGAAAAACCTACAGGACAGTAGATCTCCAGGAAGAGGGTTGGACTGTAAACCTACAGGACAGTAGATCTCCAGGAAGAGGGTTGGCCTGAAAAACCTACAGGACAGTAGATCTCCAGGAAGAGGGTTGGCCTGAAAAACCTACAGGACAGTAGATCTCCAGGAAGAGGGTTGGACTGTAAACCTACAGGACAGTAGATCTCCAGGAAGAGGGTTGGACTGTAAACCTACAGGACAGTAGATCTCCAGGAAGAGGGTAGGCCTGAAAAACCTACAGGACAGTAGATCTCCAGGAAGAGGGTTGGACTGAAAACCTACAAGACAGTAGATCTCCAGGACAGTAGATCTCCAGGAAGAGGGTTGGACTGTAAACCTACAGGACAGTAGATCTCCAGGAAGAGGGTTGGACTGAAAACCTACAGGACAGTAGATCTCCAGGAAGAGGGTTGGACTGTAAACCTACAGGACAGTAGATCTCCAGGAAGAGGGTTGGACTGAAAACCTACAGGACAGTAGATCTCCAGTGAAGAGGGTTGGACTGAAAACCTACAGGACAGTAGATCTCCAGGAAGAGGGTTGGGCTGAAAACCTACAGGACAGTAGATCTCCAGGAAGAGGGTTGGACTGTAAACCTACAGGACAGTAGATCTCCAGGACAGTAGATCTCCAGGAAGAGGGTTGGACTGAAAACCTGCAGGACAGTAGATCTCCAGGACAGATCTCCAGGAAGAGGGTTGGACTGTAAACCTACAGGACAGTAGATCTCCAGTGAAGAGGGTTTGACTGGAAACTTACAGGACAATAGATCTCCAGGAAGAGGGTTGGGCTGAAAACCTACAGGACAGTAGATCTCCAGGAAGAGGGTTGACCTGAAAAACCTACAGGACAGTAGATCTCCAGGAAGAGGGTTGGACTGTAAACCTACAGGACAGTAGATCTCCAGGAAGAGGGTTGGACTGTAAACCTACAGGACAGTAGATCTCCAGGAAGAGGGTTGGCCTGAAAACCTACAGGACAGTAGATCTCCAGGAAGAGGGTTGGACTGAAAACCTACAGGACAGTAGATCTCCAGGAAGAGGGTTGGACTGAAAACCTACAGGACAGTAGATCTCCAGGACAGTAGATCTCCAGGAAGAGGGTTGGACTGTAAACCTACAGGACAGTAGATCTCCAGGAAGAGGGTTGGCCTGAAAAACCTACAGGACAGTAGATCTCCAGGAAGAGGGTTGGACTGTAAACCTACAGGACAGTAGATCTCCAGGAAGAGGGTTGGACTGAAAACCTACAGGACAGTAGATCTCCAGTGAAGAGGGTTGGACTGAAAACCTACAGGACAGTAGATCTCCAGGAAGAGGGTTGGGCTGAAAACCTACAGGACAGTAGATCTCCAGGAAGAGGGTTGGACTGTAAACCTACAGGACAGTAGATCTCCAGGACAGTAGATCTCCAGGAAGGGGGTTGGACTGAAAACCTACAGGACAGTAGATCTCCAGGAAGAGGGTTGGACTGAAAACCTACAGGACAGTAGATCTCCAGGAAGAGGGTTGGGCTGAAAACCTACAGGACAGTAGATCTCCAGGACAGTAGATCTCCAGGAAGAGGGTTGGACTGTAAACCTACAGGACAGTAGATCTCCAGGAAGAGGGTTGGCCTGAAAAACCTACAGGACAGTAGATCTCCAGGAAGAGGGTTGGCCTGAAAAACCTACAGGACAGTAGATCTCCAGGAAGAGGGTTGGACTGAAAACCTACTGGACAGTAGATCTCCAGGAAGAGGGTTGGACTGTAAACCTACAGGACAGTAGATCTCCAGGAAGAGGGTTGGACTGAAAACCTACAGGACAGTAGATCTCCAGGAAGATGGTAGGACTGTAAACCTACAGGACAGTAGATCTCCAGGACAGTAGATCTCCAGGAAGAGGGTTGGACTGAAAACCTGCAGGACAGTAGATCTCCAGGACAGATCTCCAGGAAGAGGGTTGGACTGTAAACCTACAGGACAGTAGATCTCCAGTGAAGAGGGTTGGACTGAAAACCTACAGGACAGTAGATCTCCAGGAAGAGGGTTGGGCTGAAAACCTACAGGACAGTAGATCTCCAGGAAGAGGGTTGACCTGAAAACCTACAGGACAGTAGATCTCCAGGAAGAGGGTTGGACTGTAAACCTACAGGACAGTAGATCTCCAGGAAGAGGGTTGGACTGTAAACCTACAGGACAGTAGATCTCCAGGAAGAGGGTTGGCCTGAAAAACCTACAGGACAGTAGATCTCCAGGAAGAGGGTTGGACTGAAAACCTACAGGACAGTAGATCTCCAGGAAGAGGGTTGGACTGAAAACCTACAGGACAGTAGATCTCCAGGACAGTAGATCTCCAGGAAGAGGGTTGGACTGTAAACCTACAGGACAGTAGATCTCCAGGAAGAGGGTTGGCCTGAAAACCTACAGGACAGTAGATCTCCAGGAAGAGGGTTGGACTGTAAACCTACAGGACAGTAGATCTCCAGGAAGAGGGTTGGACTGAAAACCTACAGGACAGTAGATCTCCAGTGAAGAGGGTTGGACTGAAAACCTACAGGACAGTAGATCTCCAGGAAGAGGGTTGGGCTGAAAACCTACAGGACAGTAGATCTCCAGGAAGAGGGTTGGACTGTAAAACTACAGGACAGTAGATCTCCAGGACAGTAGATCTCCAGGAAGGGGGTTGGACTGAAAACCTACAGGACAGTAGATCTCCAGGAAGAGGGTTGGACTGAAAACCTACAGGACAGTAGATCTCCAGGAAGAGGGTTGGGCTGAAAACCTACAGGACAGTAGATCTCCAGGACAGTAGATCTCCAGGAAGAGGGTTGGACTGTAAACCTACAGGACAGTAGATCTCCAGGAAGAGGGTTGGCCTGAAAAACCTACAGGACAGTAGATCTCCAGGAAGAGGGTTGGCCTGAAAAACCTACAGGACAGTAGATCTCCAGGAAGAGGGTTGGACTGAAAACCTACTGGACAGTAGATCTCCAGGAAGAGGGTTGGACTGTAAACCTACAGGACAGTAGATCTCCAGGAAGAGGGTTGGACTGAAAACCTACAGGACAGTAGATCTCCAGGAAGAGGGTAGGACTGAAAAACCTACAGGACAGTAGATCTCCAGGAAGAGGGTTGGACTGAAAAACCTACAGGACAGTAAATAACCAGGAAGAGGGTTGGACTGAAAACCTACAGGACAGTAGATCTCCAGGAAGAGGGTTGGACTGAAAACCTACAGGACAGTAGATCTCCAGGAAGAGGGTTGGACTGTAAACCTACAGGACAGTAGATCTCCAGGACAGTAGATCTCCAGGAAGAGAGTTGGACTGAAAACCTACAGGACAGTAGATCTCCAGGAAGAGGGTTGGACTGAAAACCTACAGGACAGTAGATCTCCAGGAAGAGGGTTGGACTGAAAACCTACAGGACAGTAGATCTCCAGGAAGAGGGTTGGACTGATAACCTACAGGACAGTAGATCTCCAGGAAGAGGGTTGGCCTGAAAAACCTACAGGACAGTAGATCTCCAGGAAGAGGGTTGGACTGAAAACCTACAGGACAGTAGATCTCCAGGAAGAGGGTTGGACTGAAAACCTACAGGACAGTAGATCTCCAGGAAGAGGGTTGGACTGAAAACCTACAGGACAGTAGATCTCCAGGAAGAGGGTTGGCCTGAAAAACCTACAGGACAGTAGATCTCCAGGAAGAGGGTTGGACTGATAACCTACAGGACAGTAGATCTCCAGGAAGAGGGTTGGCCTGAAAAACCTACAGGACAGTAGATCTCCAGGAAGAGGGTTGGACTGATAACCTACAGGACAGTAGATCTCCAGGAAGAGGGTTGGACTGATAACCTTCAGGACAGTAGATCTCCAGGAAGAGGGTTGGAACTGATAACCTACAGGACAGTAGATCTCCAGGAAGAGGGTTGGACTGATAACCTACAGGACAGTAGATCTCCAGGAAGAGGGTTGGCCTGAAAAACCTACAGGACAGTAGATCTCCAGGAAGAGGGTTGGACTGAAAAACCTACAGGACAGTAAATAACCAGGAAGAGGGTTGGACTGAAAACCTACAGGACAGTAGATCTCCAGGAAGAGGGTTGGACTGATAATCTACAGGACAGTAGATCTCCAGGAAGAGGGTTGGACTGATAACCTACAGGACAGTAGATCTCCAGGAAGAGGGTTGGACTGTAAACCTACAGGACAGTAGATCTCCAGGAAGAGGGTTGGACTGAAAACCTACAGGACAGTAGATCTCCAGGAAGAGGGTTGGACTGAAAACCTACAGGACAGTAGATCTCCAGGAAGAGGGTTGGACTGATAACCTACAGGACAGTAGATCTCCAGGAAGAGGGTTGGAATGCCCTTGCATATATCAACGAGTC
Organism: Oncorhynchus masou masou; assembly: GCF_036934945.1. Lineage (NCBI taxonomy): Eukaryota > Metazoa > Chordata > Actinopteri > Salmoniformes > Salmonidae > Oncorhynchus > Oncorhynchus masou. The sequence continues at coordinate 133,247 of NW_027001943.1, forward strand.
AAAAACATTCACAAATATTTTCATAATAATAATTTCACAGTGCAGTTGTGTCATTGCCCTGCTCACCTTTAGATGGCGATGTTGAGTCCTTCTCTCTCTCCTCCAGAGGAGGGACGACTGAAACACGAACTCCTATAGAGGGGTACCTCTGCCCACCCACCCTAAACACCAGCCTGCTCCCCCGTCCCAACACACACAACCTGTTCACAGCTATCACACACACCACACACCTTCTCCACCTCCTCACCCCTCCTCCCTTCCTCTGCTCATCCCCCTCTCCTCTTCCCTCCCCTAGAGCTTGTACGAGCGTTCTAACCTCCATCTCTAGGCCCTCTCGCTCCGCCAAGCGGCGAGTGAGGAGAGTTTTCTGTGTGCGGAGTGTGTGTGTGGCGTGTGTGAGGTGTGTGAGCGCCCCAGCCAGTAGGGTGCAGGCTGAGAGCAGGGTTGACCCCTGGAGGTCAGACTGGGTTAGGGTTTTCTGGAGCATGGCGAGGTCATTGGTCAGCTGGCTGCGTTCTTTCTCGAGTGAGGATAGTCTCTGACGGGCCTCCTCAAGCTGAGCAGCGAACATCTAGGGAGAGAGGTGGGGAAGGGAAGGAGAGAGAGAGGAGGGAGAGAGAGGAGGGAGAGAGGTGGGGAAGGGAAGGAGAGAGAGAGGAGGGAGAGAGAGGAGGGAGAGAGGTGGGGAAGGGAAGGAGAGAGAGAGGAGGGAGAGAGGTGGGGAAGGGAAGGAGAGAGAGAGGAGGGAGAGGAAAGGAAGGAGAGAGGTGGGGAAGGGAAGGAGAGAGAGAGGAGGGAGAGAGGTGGGGAAGGGAAGGAGAGAGAGAGGAGGGAGAGAGGTGGGGAAGGGAAGGAGAGAGAGAGCAGGGAGAGAGGTGGGGAAGGGAAGGAGAGAGAGAGGAGGGAGAGAGGTGGGGAAGGGAAGGAGAGAGAGAGGAGGGAGAGAGAGAGAGAGAGAGAGAGGAGGGAGAGAGGTGGGGAAGGAGAGAGAGAGGAGGGAGAGAGGTGGGGAAGGGAAGGAGAGAGGAAGAACGAGAGAGAAAAAGAAAGACATTTACGAAAGGATTGGTTGTGCTTTATGTGTAGATGTGTCTCTGTGTGTATGAGTAGCAGTGTAGCAGTGTGTTAGTTACCTGTATCTTCCCCTGTAACAGTGTGTTAGTTACCTGTATCTTCCCCTGTAGCAGTGTGTTAGTTACCTGTATCTTCCCCTGTAGCAGTGTGTTAGTTACCTGTATCTTCCCTGTAACAGTGTGTTAGTTACCTGTATCTTCCCCTGTAGCAGTGTGTTAGTTACCTGTATCCTCCCCCTGTAGCAGTGTAACAGTGTGTTAGTTACCTGTATCTTCCCTGTAACAGTGTAACAGTGTGTTAGTTACCTGTATCTTCCCCTGTAACAGTGTAACAGTGTGTTAGTTACCTGTATCTTCCCCTGTAACAGTGTAGCAGTGTGTTAGTTACCTGTATCTTCCCTGTAACAGTGTGTTAGTTACCTGTATCTTCCCTGTAGCAGTGTGTTAGTTACCTGTATCTTCCCTGTAGCAGTGTGTTAGTTACCTGTATCTTCCCCTGTAGCAGTGTGTTAGTTACCTGTATCTTCCCTGTAGCAGTGTGTTAGTTACCTGTATCTTCCCCTGTAACAGTGTGTTAGTTACCTGTATCTTCCCTGTAACAGTGTGTTAGTTACCTGTATCTTCCCCTGTAACAGTGTGTTAGTTACCTGTATCTTCACCTGTAGCAGTGTGTTAGTTACCTGTATCTTCCCTGTAGCAGTGTGTTAGTTACCTGTATCTTCCCTGTAGCAGTGTGTTAGTTACCTGTATCTTCCCCTGTAACAGTGTGTTAGTTACCTGTATCTTCACCTGTAGCAGTGTGTTAGTTACCTGTATCTTCCCCTGTAGCAGTGTAACAGTGTGTTAGTTACCTGTATATTCTCCTGTAGCAGTGTGTTAGTTACCTGTATCTTCCCCTGTAGCAGTGTGTTAGTTACCTGTATCTTCCCTGTAACAGTGTGTTAGTTACCTGTATCTTCCCCTGTAACAGTGTGTTAGTTACCTGTATCTTCCCCTGTAGCAGTGTGTTAGTTACCTGTATCTTCCCTGTAACAGTGTGTTAGTTACCTGTATCTTCCCCTGTAGCAGTGTGTTAGTTACCTGTATCTTCCCCTGTAACAGTGTGTTAGTTACCTGTATCTTCCCCTGTAACAGTGTGTTAGTTACCTGTATCTTCCCCTGTAGCAGTGTGTTAGTTACCTGTATCTTCCCCTGTAGCAGTGTGTTAGTTACCTGTATCTTCCCCTGTAGCAGTGTGTTAGTTACCTGTATCTTCCCCTGTAGCAGTGTGTTAGTTACCTGTATCTTCCCTGTAGCAGTGTGTTAGTTACCTGTATCTTCCCTGTAGCAGTGTGTTAGTTACCTGTATCTTCCCTGTAGCAGTGTGTTAGTTACCTGTATCTTCCCCTGTAGCAGTGTGTTAGTTACCTGTATCTTCACCTGTAGCAGTGTGTTAGTTACCTGTATCTTCCCTGTAGCAGTGTGTTAGTTACATGTATCTTCCCCTGTAGCAGTGTGTTAGTTACCTGTATCTTCACCTGTAGCAGTGTGTTAGTTACCTGTATCTTCCCTGTAGCAGTGTGTTAGTTACCTGTATCTTCCCTGTAACAGTGTAACAGTGTGTTAGTTACCTGTATCTTCCCCTGTAGCAGTGTAACAGTGTGTTAGTTACCTGTATCTTCCCCTGTAGCAGTGTAACAGTGTGTTAGTTACCTGTATCTTCCCCTGTAACAGTGTGTTAGTTACCTGTATCTTCCCCTGTAGCAGTGTAGCAGTGTGTTAGTTACCTGTATCTTCCCTGTAACAGTGTAGCAGTGTGTTAGTTACCTGTATCTTCCCTGTAACAGTGTGTTAGTTACCTGTATCTTCCCTGTAGCAGTGTGTTAGTTACCTGTATCTTCCCTGTAACAGTGTGTTAGTTACCTGTATCTTCCCTGTAACAGTGTGTTAGTTACCTGTATCTTCCCCTGTAGCAGTGTGTTAGTTACCTGTATCAGTGTGTTAGTTACCTGTATCTTCCCTGTAGCAGTGTGTTAGTTACCTGTATCTTCCCTGTAACAGTGTAGCAGTGTGTTAGTTACCTGTATCTTCCCTGTAACAGTGTGTTAGTTACCTGTATCTTCCCTGTAGCAGTGTGTTAGTTACCTGTATCTTCCCTGTAACAGTGTGTTAGTTACCTGTATCTTCCCTGTAGCAGTGTGTTAGTTACCTGTATCTTCCCTGTAACAGTGTGTTAGTTACCTGTATCTTCCCCTGTAGCAGTGTGTTAGTTACCTGTATCTTCCCTGTAACAGTGTGTTAGTTACCTGTATCTTCCCCTGTAACAGTGTGTTAGTTAACTGTATCTTCCCCTGTAGCAGTGTGTTAGTTACCTGTATCTTCCCCTGTAGCAGTGTGTTAGTTACCTGTATCTTCCCCTGTAGCAGTGTGTTAGTTACCTGTATCTTCCCCTGTAGCAGTGTGTTAGTTATCTGTATCTTCCCCTGTAACAGTGTGTTAGTTACCTGTATCTTCCCCTGTAACAGTGTGTTAGTTACCTGTATCTTCCCCTGTAGCAGTGTGTTAGTTACCTGTATCTTCCCTGTAGCAGTGTGTTAGTTACCTGTATCTTCCCCTGTAGCAGTGTAACAGTGTGTTAGTTACCTGTATCTTCCCCTGTAACAGTGTAACAGTGTGTTAGTTACCTGTATCTTCCCCTGTAACAGTGTAACAGTGTGTGAGTTACCTGTATCTTCCCTGTAGCAGTGTGTTAGTTACCTGTATCTTCCCTGTAGCAGTGTGTTAGTTACCTGTATCTTCCCTGTAGCAGTGTGTTAGTTACCTGTATCTTCCCCTGTAGCAGTGTGTTAGTTACCTGTATCTTCCCCTGTAACAGTGTAACAGTGTGTTAGTTACCTGTATCTTCCCCTGTAACAGTGTAACAGTGTGTTAGTTACCTGTATCTTCCCCTGTAACAGTGTAACAGTGTGTTAGTTACCTGTATCTTCCCCTGTAACAGTGTAACAGTGTGTTAGTTACCTGTATCTTCCCCTGTAACAGTGTAACAGTGTGTTAGTTACCTGTATCTTCCCTGTAGCAGTGTGTTAGTTACCTGTATCTTCCCCTGTAGCAGTGTAACAGTGTGTTAGTTACCTGTATCTTCCCTGTAGCAGTGTGTTAGTTACCTGTATCTTCCCTGTAGCAGTGTAGCAGTGTGTTAGTTACCTGTATCTTCCCCTGTAACAGTGTAGCAGTGTGTTAGTTACCTGTATCTTCCCCTGTAACAGTGTAACAGTGTGTTAGTTACCTGTATCTTCCCCTGTAACAGTGTAGCAGTGTGTTAGTTACCTGTATCTTCCCCTGTAACAGTGTAACAGTGTGTTAGTTACCTGTATCTTCCCTGTAGCAGTGTAGCAGTGTGTTAGTTACCTGTATCTTCCCCTGTAGCAGTGTGTTAGTTACCTGTATCTTCCCTGTAACAGTGTGTTAGTTAACAGTATCTTCCCCTGTAGCAGTGTGTTAGTTACCTGTATCTTCCCTGTAACAGTGTGTTAGTTACCTGTATCTTCCACTGTAGCAGTGTGTTAGTTACCTGTATCTTCCCTGTAGCAGTGTGTTAGTTACCTGTATCTTCCCTGTAGCAGTGTGTTAGTTACCTGTATCTTCCCCTGTAGCAGTGTAACAGTGTGTTAGTTACCTGTATCTTCCCTGTAGCAGTGTGTTAGTTACCTGTATCTTCCCCTGTAACAGTGTAACAGTGTGTTAGTTACCTGTATCTTCCCTGTAGCAGTGTGTTAGTTACCTGTATCTTCCCTGTAGCAGTGTAGCAGTGTGTTAGTTACCTGTATCTTCCCCTGTAGCAGTGTGTTAGTTACCTGTATCTTCCCTGTAACAGTGTGTTAGTTACCTGTATCTTCCCCTGTAGCAGTGTGTTAGTTACCTGTATCTTCCCTGTAGCAGTGTGTTAGTTACCTGTATCTTCCCTGTAGCAGTGTGTTAGTTACCTGTATCTTCCCCTGTAGCAGTGTAACAGTGTGTTAGTTACCTGTATCTTCCCTGTAGCAGTGTAACAGTGTGTTAGTTACCTGTATCTTCCCCTGTAACAGTGTGTTAGTTACCTGTATCTTCACCTGTAGCAGTGTGTTAGTTACCTGTATCTTCCCCTGTAGCAGTGTGTTAGTTACCTGTATCTTCCCTGTAGCAGTGTGTTAGTTACCTGTATCTTCCCCTGTAGCAGTGTAACAGTGTGTTAGTTACCTGTATCTTCACCTGTAGCAGTGTGTTAGTTACCTGTATCTTCCCCTGTAGCAGTGTGTTAGTTACCTGTATCTTCCCTGTAGCAGTGTGTTAGTTACCTGTATCTTCCCCTGTAACAGTGTAACAGTGTGTTAGTTACCTGTATCTTCCCTGTAGCAGTGTAACAGTGTGTTAGTTACCTGTATCTTCCCCTGTAACAGTGTGTTAGTTACCTGTATCTTCACCTGTAGCAGTGTGTTAGTTACCTGTATCTTCCCCTGTAGCAGTGTGTTAGTTACCTGTATCTTCCCTGTAGCAGTGTGTTAGTTACCTGTATCTTCCCCTGTAGCAGTGTAACAGTGTGTTAGTTACCTGTATCTTCCCTGTAGCAGTGTGTTAGTTACCTGTATCTTCCCCTGTAACAGTGTAACAGTGTGTTAGTTACCTGTATCTTCCCTGTAGCAGTGTGTTAGTTACCTGTATCTTCCCTGTAGCAGTGTAGCAGTGTGTTAGTTACCTGTATCTTCCCCTGTAGCAGTGTGTTAGTTACCTGTATCTTCCCTGTAACAGTGTGTTAGTTACCTGTATCTTCCCCTGTAGCAGTGTGTTAGTTACCTGTATCTTCCCTGTAGCAGTGTGTTAGTTACCTGTATCTTCCCTGTAGCAGTGTGTTAGTTACCTGTATCTTCCCCTGTAGCAGTGTAACAGTGTGTTAGTTACCTGTATCTTCCCTGTAGCAGTGTGTTAGTTACCTGTATCTTCCCCTGCAGCAGTGTAACAGTGTGTTAGTTACCTGTATCTTCCCCTGTAGCAGTGTAACAGTGTGTTAGTTACCTGTATCTTCCCCTGTAGCAGTGTAACAGTGTGTTAGTTACCTGTATCTTCCCCTGTAGCAGTGTAACAGTGTGTTAGTTACCTGTATCTTCCCCTGTAGCAGTGTAACAGTGTGTTAGTTACCTGTATCTTCCCTGTAGCAGTGTGTTAGTTACCTGTATCTTCCCCTGTAACAGTGTGTTAGTTACCTGTATCTTCCCCTGTAGCAGTGTAGCAGTGTGTTAGTTACCTGTATCTTCCCTGTAGCAGTGTAGCAGTGTGTTAGTTACCTGTATCTTCCCTGTAGCAGTGTAGCAGTGTGTTAGTTACCTGTATCTTCCCTGTAGCAGTGTGTTAGTTACCTGTATCTTCCCTGTAACAGTGTAACAGTGTGTTAGTTACCTGTATCTTCCCCTGTAGCAGTGTAACAGTGTGTTAGTTACCTGTATCTTCCCCTGTAGCAGTGTAACAGTGTGTTAGTTACCTGTATCTTCCCTGTAACAGTGTGTTAGTTACCTGTATCTTCCCTGTATCAGTGTAACAGTGTGTTAGTTACCTGTATCTTCCCTGTAGCAGTGTGTTAGTTACCTGTATCTTCCCTGTATCAGTGTAACAGTGTGTTAGTTACCTGTATCTTCCCTGTAGCAGTGTGTTAGTTACCTGTATCTTCCCTGTATCAGTGTAACAGTGTGTTAGTTACCTGTATCCTCCCCCTGTAGCAGTGTAACAGTGTGTTAGTTACCTGTATCTTCCCTGTAACAGTGTGTTAGTTACCTGTATCTTCCCTGTAACAGTGTGTTAGTTACCTGTATCTTCCCCTGTAGCAGTGTAACAGTGTGTTAGTTACCTGTATCTTCCCCTGTAGCAGTGTAACAGTGTGTTAGTTACCTGTATCTTCCCTGTAGCAGTGTGTTAGTTACCTGTATCTTCCCCTGTAGCAGTGTAACAGTGTGTTAGTTACCTGTATCTTCCCCTGTAACAGTGTGTTAGTTACCTGTATCTTCCCCTGTAGCAGTGTGTTAGTTACCTGTATCTTCCCCTGTAGCAGTGTAACAGTGTGTGTGTGTTGCTGGTCCATCTCATGTCTCTGTGCTGTCCAGGTCTCTTCTCTCTGTTTCACTGTCTCCTCTATTCTCACTAACACCCCTTCCTGGCTCTGCTGCAGCTGAGATACACACACACTGTTACTCTCACACACAGCCTGCAGGTGGGACACCTAGAGAGGGAGAGAGGGAGAGAGAGAGAGAGAGAAAGTCGAGAGAGAGCGTGAGAGAAAGTCGAGAGAGAGCGTGAGAGAGAAGTAGAGAGAGAGCTTGAGAGAAAGTAGAGAGAGAGCGTGAGAGAGAGAAAGTAGAGAGAGAGCTTGAGAGAAAGTAGAGAGAGAGTGTGAGAGAGAGAAAGTAGAGAGAGAGCTTGAGAGAAAGTAGAGAGAGAGTGTGAGAGAGAAAGGAGAGAGAGAGCGTGAGAGAGAGAAAGTAGAGAGAGCGTGAGAGAAAGTAGAGAGAGCGTGAGAGAGAAAGGAGAGAGAGCGTGAGAGAGAAAGGAGAGAGAGCGTGAGAGAAAGTAGAGAGAGAGCGTGACAGACAGTAGAGAGAGAGCGTGAGAGAAAGTAGAGAGAGCGTGAGAGAAAGTAGAGAGAGAGCGTGAGAGAAAGTCGAGAGAGAGCGTGAGAGAAAGTCAAGAGAGAGCGTGAGAGAAAGTCGAGAGAGAGCGTGAGAGAAAGTAGAGAGAGCGTGAGAGAGAAAGGAGAGAGAGAGCGTGAGAGAGAAAAAGTAGAGAAAGCGTGAGAGAGAGAAAGTAGAGGGAGCGAGAGAGAGTGTCGAGAGAGAGAGAGAGATGGAGGAGAAAGAGAGAGAGGGGAGAGAGAGAAGAGAGCGAGAGGGAGGGAGAGAGAAAGACATCAAATACGGCCTAAGATTTTGTGAACATTTGTAAAAGCTGTATTGTAAGAGAAACAAATAGTATCTCACTAGCTCACACACATCTCACACACACACCCTACCCTCTCGTTGGCGCGTGTAAGGTCAGAGGTGAGGGTGTCGACGTGTTCCGTTATGACATCACAGAGCTCCGCCCAGGAGAAACTACCCAGGATGCATTGCGGCTGGGAGACGAGGACGCAGCCCGCCAACAGACGCTGGAACAGACCGTGAAGGAACGACAACTTCTCCTGCAGAGACACACACAGACACTTGGGTGAGCCAAACGGTAACAGAGACACACACAGACACTTGGGTGAGCCAAACGGTAACAGAGAGACACACACAGACACTTGGGTGAGCCAAACGGTAACAGAGAGACACACACAGACACTTGGGTGAGCCAAACTGTAACAGAGAGACACACACAGACACTTGGGTGAGCCAAACTGTAACAGAGACACACACACAGACACTTGGGTGAGCCAAACAGTAACAGAGACACACACAGACACTTGGGTGAGCCAAACTGTAACAGAGACACACACAAACACTTGGGTGAGCCAAACAGTAACAGAGAGACACACACAGACACTTGGGTGAGCCAAACGGTAACAGAGAGACAGACATACACAGACACTTGGGTGAGCCAAACAGTAACAGAGAGACACACACACACAGACACTTTGGTGAGCCAAACTGTAACAGAGACACACACAGACACTTGGGTGAGCCAAACTGTAACAGAGACACACACAAACACTTGGGTGAGCCAAACAGTAACAGAGAGACACACACAGACACTTGGGTGAGCCAAACGGTAACAGAGAGACAGACATACACAGACACTTGGGTGAGCCAAACAGTAACAGAGAGACACACACACACAGACACTTTGGTGAGCCAAACTGTAACAGAGACACACACAGACACTTGGGTGAGCCAAACTGAAACAGAGACACACACAGACACTTGGGTGAGCCAAACGGTAACCGCTGCTGCTAACACAGTCTATAATGACGTTACATTAGGGTTATATAGGGTTATAATGGACCATAGTGGGGTTAGTATGAACCCTGGTGAAACACCGGGAACAGGACAACCTGGTAGGAAGAGGACAGCTGATTGGCAACGGTACACAAAGACAGGCTACTAATGTCACACAACTCTGCAACAGCTTGGGATGTAAACAGGGCTTTATAAAACACAGTAACAGAACAGACCAACTGTCATGTTTACAAGAGGGATAAACAGGGCTTTATAAAACACAGTGATAGTAACAGACCTACTGTCATGTTTACTAGAGGGATAAACAGGGCTTTATAAAACACAGTGATAGTAACAGACCAACTGTCATGTTTACTAGAGGGAGAAACAGGGCTTTATAAAACACAGTAACAGACCAACTGTCATGTTTACAAGAGGGATAAACAGGGCTTTATAAAACACAGTGATAGTAACAGACCAACTGTCATGTTTACAAGAGGGATAAACAGGGCTTTATAAAACACAGTGATAGTAACAGACCTACTGTCATGTTTACTAGAGGGATAAACAGGGCTTTATAAAACACAGTGATAGTAACAGACCTACTGTCATGTTAACTAGAGGGATAAACAGGGCTTTATAAAACACAGTAACAGAACAGACCAACTGTCATGTTTACAAGAGGGATAAACAGGGCTTTATAAAACACAGTGACAGAACAGACCAACTGTCATGTTTACTAGAGGGATAAACAGGGCTTTATAAAACACAGTGATAGTAACAGACCTACTGTCATGTTTACTAGAGGGATAAACAGGGCTTTATAAAACACAGTGATAGTAACAGACCTACTGTCATGTTTACTAGAGGGATAAACAGGGCTTTATAAAACACAGTGACAGAACAGACCTACTGTCATGTTAACTAGAGGGATAAACAGGGCTTTATAAAACACAGTAACAGAACAGACCTACTGTCATGTTTACTAGAGGGATAAACAGGGCTTTATAAAACACAGTGATAGTAACAGACCTACTGTCATGTTTACTAGAGGGATAAACAGGGCTTTATAAAACACAGTGACAGTAACAGACCAACTGTCATGTTTACTAGAGGGATAAACAGGGCTTTATAAAACACAGTGACAGTAACAGACCAACTGTCATGTTTACTAGAGGGATAAACAGGGCTTTATAAAACACAGTGATAGTAACAGACCAACTGTCATGTTTACAAGAGGGATAAACAGGGCTTTATAAAACACAGTGATAGTAACAGACCTACTGTCATGTTTACAAGAGGGATAAACAGGGCTTTATAAAACACAGTGATAGTAACAGACCAACTGTCATGTTTACTAGAGGGAGAAACAGGGCTTTATAAAACACAGTAACAGAACAGACCTACTGTCATGTTTACAAGAGGGATAAACAGGGCTTTATAAAACACAGTAACAGACCTACTGTCAGGTTTACTAGAGGGAGAAACAGGGCTTTATAAAACACAGTGATAGTAACAGACCAACTGTCATGTTTACTAGAGGGAGAAACAGGGCTTTATAAAACACAGTGATAGTAACAGACCTACTGTCATGTTTACTAGAGGGATAAACAGGGCTTTATAAAACACAGTGATAGTAACAGACCAACTGTCATGTTTACTAGAGGGATAAACAGGGCTTTATAAAACACAGTGATAGTAACAGACCAACTGTCATGTTTACTAGAGGGATAAACAGGGCTTTATATAACACAGTGACAGAACAGACCAACTGTCATGTTTACTAGAGGGATAAACAGGGCTTTATATAACACAGTGATAGTAACAGACCAACTGTCATGTTTACAAGAGGGAGAAACAGGGCTTTATAAAACACAGTAACAGACCAACTGTCATGTTTACAAGAGGGATAAACAGGGCTTTATAAAACACAGTGATAGTAACAGACCAACTGTCATGTTTACTAGAGGGATAAACAGGGCTTTATAAAACACAGTGATAGTAACAGACCAACTGTCATGTTTACTAGAGGGATAAACAGGGCTTTATAAAACACAGTGACAGAACAGACCAACTGTCATGTTTACTAGAGGGATAAACAGGGCTTTATAAAACACAGTGATAGTAACAGACCAACTGTCATGTTTACTAGAGGGATAAACAGGGCTTTATAAAACACAGTGATAGTAACAGACCTACTGTCATGTTTACTAGAGGGATAAACAGGGCTTTATAAAACACAGTGATAGTAACAGACCAACTGTCATGTTTACTAGAGGGATAAACAGGGCTTTATAAAACACAGTGATAGTAACAGACCTACTGTCATGTTTACTAGAGGGATAAACAGGGCTTTATAAAACACAGTAACAGAACAGACCAACTGTCATGTTTACAAGAGGGATAAACAGGGCTTTATATAACACAGTGATAGTAACAGACCAACTGTCATGTTTACAAGAGGGATAAACAGGGCTTTATAAAACACAGTAACAGAACAGACCAACTGTCATGTTTACAAGAGGGATAAACAGGGCTTTATAAAACACAGTGATAGTAACAGACCTACTGTCATGTTTACTAGAGGGATAAACAGGGCTTTATAAAACACAGTGATAGTAACAGACCAACTGTCATGTTTACAAGAGGGATAAACAGGGCTTTATAAAACACAGTAACAGAACAGACCAACTGTCATGTTTACAAGAGGGATAAACAGGGCTTTATAAAACACAGTGATAGTAACAGACCTACTGTCATGTTTACTAGAGGGATAAACAGGGCTTTATAAAACACAGTAACAGAACAGACCAACTGTCATGTTTACTAGAGGGAGAAACAGGGCTTTATAAAACACAGTGATAGTAACAGACCTACTGTCATGTTTACTAGAGGGATAAACAGGGCTTTATAAAACACAGTGATAGTAACAGACCAACTGTCATGTTTACTAGAGGGATAAACAGGGCTTTATAAAACACAGTGATAGTAACAGACCAACTGTCATGTTTACTAGAGGGATAAACAGGGCTTTATAAAACACAGTGATAGTAACAGACCTACTGTCATGTTTACTAGAGGGATAAACAGGGCTTTATAAAACACAGTGATAGTAACAGACCTACTGTCATGTTTACAAGAGGGATAAACAGGGCTTTATAAAACACAGTGATAGTAACAGACCTACTGTCATGTTTACTAGAGGGATAAACAGGGCTTTATAAAACACAGTAACAGACCTACTGTCATGTTTACAAGAGGGATAAACAGGGCTTTATAAAACACAGTAACAGACCAACTGTCATGTTTACTAGAGGGATAAACAGGGCTTTATATAACACAGTGATAGTAACAGACCAACTGTCATGTTTACTAGAGGGATAAACAGGGCTTTATAAAACACAGTGATAGTAACAGACCAACTGTCATGTTTACTAGAGGGATAAACAGGGCTTTATAAAACACAGTGACAGAACAGACCAACTGTCATGTTTACTAGAGGGATAAACAGGGCTTTATAAAACACAGTGATAGTAACAGACCAACTGTCATGTTTACTAGAGGGATAAACAGGGCTTTATAAAACACAGTGACAGAACAGACCAACTGTCATGTTTACTAGAGGGATAAACAGGGCTTTATAAAACACAGTGATAGTAACAGACCAACTGTCATGTTTACTAGAGGGATAAACAGGGCTTTATAAAACACAGTGATAGTAACAGACCAACTGTCATGTTTACTAGAGGGATAAACAGGGCTTTATAAAACACAGTGATAGTAACAGACCAACTGTCATGTTTACAAGAGGGATAAACAGGGCTTTATAAAACACAGTAACAGACCAACTGTCATGTTTACTAGAGGGATAAACAGGGCTTTATAAAACACAGTGACAGAACAGACCAACTGTCATGTTTACTAGAGGGATAAACAGGGCTTTATAAAACACAGTGATAGTAACAGACCAACTGTCATGTTTACTAGAGGGATAAACAGGGCTTTATAAAACACAGTGACAGAACAGACCAACTGTCATGTTTACTAGAGGGATAAACAGGGCTTTATAAAACACAGTGATAGTAACAGACCTACTGTCATGTTTACAAGAGGGATAAACAGGGCTTTATAAAACACAGTGATAGTAACAGACCAACTGTCATGTTTACTAGAGGGATAAACAGGGCTTTATATAACACAGTGATAGTAACAGACCAACTGTCATGTTTACAAGAGGGATAAACAGGGCTTTATAAAACACAGTAACAGAACAGACCAACTGTCATGTTTACTAGAGGGATAAACAGGGCTTTATATAACACAGTGATAGTAACAGACCAACTGTCATGTTTACTAGAGGGATAAACAGGGCTTTATAAAACACAGTGATAGTAACAGACCTACTGTCATGTTTACAAGAGGGATAAACAGGGCTTTATAAAACACAGTAACAGACCAACTGTCATGTTTACTAGAGGGATAAACAGGGCTTTATAAAACACAGTGACAGAACAGACCAACTGTCATGTTTACTAGAGGGATAAACAGGGCTTTATAAAACACAGTGACAGAACAGACCAACTGTCATGTTTACTAGAGGGATAAACAGGGCTTTATAAAACACAGTGATAGTAACAGACCAACTGTCATGTTTACAAGAGGGAGAAACAGGGCTTTATAAAACACAGTAACAGAACAGACCAACTGTCATGTTTACAAGAGGGAGAAACAGGGCTTTATAAAACACAGTAACAGACCAACTGTCATGTTTACAAGAGGGATAAACAGGGCTTTATAAAACACAGTGATAGTAACAGACCAACTGTCATGTTTACTAGAGGGATAAACAGGGCTTTATAAAACACAGTGACAGAACAGACCAACTGTCATGTTTACTAGAGGGATAAACAGGGCTTTATAAAACACAGTGATAGTAACAGACCAACTGTCATGTTTACAAGAAGGATAAACAGGGCTTTATAAAACACAGTGATAGTAACAGACCAACTGTCATGTTTACTAGAGGGATAAACAGGGCTTTATAAAACACAGTGATAGTAACAGACCAACTGTCATGTTTACTAGAGGGATAAACAGGGCTTTATAAAACACAGTGACAGAACAGACCAACTGTCATGTTTACAAGAGGGATAAACAGGGCTTTATAAAACACAGTGATAGTAACAGACCAACTGTCATGTTTACTAGAGGGATAAACAGGGCTTTATAAAACACAGTGATAGTAATAGACCTACTGTCATGTTTACT
>NW_027001943.1:152500-177500 GCF_036934945.1 Oncorhynchus masou masou
AGGGTTACCTCTGTAGTAGTCTGGTCTGGTATGTAGTCAGGGTTAGGAGGGTTACCTCTGTAGTAGTCTTTTCCAGGGTGGTCTGGTATGTAGTCAGGGTTAGGAGGGTTACCTCTGTAGTAGTCTGGTCTGGTATGTAGTCAGGGTTAGGAGGGTTACCTCTGTAGTAGTCTGGTCTGGTATGTAGTCAGGGATAGGAGGGTTACCTCTGTAGTAGTCTGGTCTGGTATGTAGTCAGGGATAGGAGGGTTACCTCTGTAGTAGTCTGGTCTGGTATGTAGTCAGGGTTAGGAGGGTTACCTCTGTAGTAGTCTGGTCTGGTATGTAGTCAGGGTTAGGAGGGTTACCTCTGTAGTCGTCTGGTCTGGTATGTAGTCAGGGTTAGGAGGGTGACCTCTGTAGTAGTCTGGTCCAGGGTGGTCTGGTATGTAGTCAGGGTTAGGAGGGTTACCTCTGTAGTAGTCTGGTCTGGTATGTAGTCAGGGTTAGGAGGGTTACCTCTGTAGTAGTCTGGTCTGGTATGTAGTCAGGGTTAGGAGGGTTACCTCTGTAGTAGTCTGGTCTGGTATGTAGTCAGGGTTAGGAGGGTTACCTCTGTAGTAGTCTGGTCTGGTATGTCGTCAGGGTTAGGAGGGTTACCTCTGTAGTAGTCTGGTCTGGTATGTAGTCAGGGTTAGGAGGGTTACCTCTGTAGTAGTCTGGTCTGGTATGTAGTCAGGGTTAGGAGGGTTACCTCTGTAGTAGTCTGGTCTGGTATGTAGTCAGGGTTAGGAGGGTTACCTCTGTAGTAGTCTGGTCTGGTATGTAGTCAGGGTTAGCTCTGTAGTAGTCTGGTCTGGTATGTAGTCAGGGTTAGGAGGGTGACCTCTGTAGTAGTCTGGTCCAGGGTGGTCTGGTATGTAGTCAGGGTTAGGAGGGTTACCTCTGTAGTAGTCTGGTCTGGTATGTAGTCAGGGTTAGGAGGGTTACCTCTGTAGTAGTCTGGTCCAGGGTGGTCTGGTATGTAGTCAGGGTTAGGAGGGTTACCTCTGTAGTAGTCTGGTCTGGTATGTCGTCAGGGTTAGGAGGGTTACCTCTGTAGTAGTCTGGTCTGGTATGTAGTCAGGGTTAGGAGGGTTACCTCTGTAGTAGTCTGGTCCAGGGTGGTCTGGTATGTAGTCAGGGTTAGGAGGGTTACCTCTGTAGTAGTCTGGTCTGGTATGTAGTCAGGGTTAGGAGGGTTACCTCTGTAGTAGTCTGGTCTGGTATGTCGTCAGGGTTAGGAGGGTTACCTCTGTAGTAGTCTGGTCTGGTATGTAGTCAGGGTTAGGAGGGTTACCTCTGTAGTAGTCTGGTCTGGTATGTAGTCAGGGTTAGGAGGGTTACCTCTGTAGTAGTCTGGTCTGGTATGTAGTCAGGGTTAGGAGGGTTACCTCTGTAGTAGTCTGGTCTGGTATGTAGTCAGGGTTAGGAGGGTTACCTCTGTAGTAGTCTGGTCCAGGGTGGTCTGGTATGTAGTCAGGGTTAGGAGGGTTACCTCTGTAGTAGTCTTTTCCAGGGTGGTCTGGTATGTAGTCAGGGTTAGGAGGGTTACCTCTGTAGTAGTCTGGTCCAGGGTGGTCTGGTATGTAGTCAGGGTTAGGAGGGTTACCTCTGTAGTAGTCTGGTCTGGTATGTAGTCAGGGTTAGGAGGGTGACCTCTGTAGTAGTCTGGTCTGGTATGTAGTCAGGGTTAGGAGGGTTACCTCTGTAGTAGTCTGGTCTGGTATGTAGTCAGGGTTATGAGGGTTACCTCTGTAGTAGTCTGGTCCAGGGTGGTCTGGTATGTAGTCAGGGTTAGGAGGGTTACCTCTGTAGTAGTCTTTTCCAGGGTGGTCTGGTATGTAGTCAGGGTTAGGAGGGTTACCTCTGTAGTAGTCTGGTCTGGTATGTAGTCAGGGTTAGGAGGGTTACCTCTGTAGTAGTCTGGTCCAGGGTGGTCTGGTATGTAGTCAGGGTTAGGAGGGTTACCTCTGTAGTAGTCTTTTCCAGGGTGGTCTGGTATGTAGTCAGGGTTAGGAGGGTTACCTCTGTAGTAGTCTGGTCTGGTATGTAGTCAGGGTTAGGAGGGTTACCTCTGTAGTAGTCTTTTCCAGGGTGGTCTGGTATGTAGTCAGGGTTAGGAGGGTTACCTCTGTAGTAGTCTTTTCCAGGGTGGTCTGGTATGTAGTCAGGGTTAGGAGGGTTACCTCTGTAGTAGTCTTTTCCAGGGTGGTCTGGTATGTAGTCAGGGTTAGGAGGGTTACCTCTGTAGTAGTCTGGTCCAGGGTGGTCTGGTATGTAGTCAGGGTTAGGAGGGTTACCTCTGTAGTAGTCTTTTCCAGGGTGGTCTGGTATGTAGTCAGGGTTAGGAGGGTTACCTCTGTAGTAGTCTGGTCTGGTATGTAGTCAGGGTTAGGAGGGTTACCTCTGTAGTAGTCTGGTCTGGTATGTCGTCAGGGTTAGGAGGGTTACCTCTGTAGTAGTCTTTTCCAGGGTGGTCTGGTATGTAGTCAGGGTTAGGAGGGTTACCTCTGTAGTAGTCTTTTCCAGGGTGGTCTGGTATGTAGTCAGGGTTAGGAGGGTTACCTCTGTAGTAGTCTGGTCTGGTATGTAGTCAGGGTTAGGAGGGTTACCTCTGTAGTAGTCTGGTCTGGTATGTAGTCAGGGTTAGGAGGGTTACCTCTGTAGTAGTCTTTTCCAGGGTGGTCTGGTATGTAGTCAGGGTTAGGAGGGTTACCTCTGTAGTAGTCTGGTCTGGTATGTAGTCAGGGTTAGGAGGGTGACCTCTGTAGTAGTCTGGTCTGGTATGTAGTCAGGGTTAGGAGGGTGACCTCTGTAGTAGTCTTTTCCAGGGTGGTCTGGTATGTAGTCAGGGTTAGGAGGGTTACCTCTGTAGTAGTCTGGTCCAGGGTGGTCTGGTATGTAGTCAGGGTTAGGAGGGTGACCTCTGTAGTAGTCTGGTCTGGTATGTAGTCAGGGTTAGGAGGGTGACCTCTGTAGTAGTCTGGTCTGGTATGTAGTCAGGGTTAGGAGGGTTACCTCTGTAGTCGTCTGGTCTGGTATGTAGTCAGGGTTAGGAGGGTTACCTCTGTAGTAGTCTGGTCTGGTATGTAGTCAGGGTTAGGAGGGTTACCTCTGTAGTAGTCTGGTCCAGGGTGGTCTGGTATGTAGTCAGGGTTAGGAGGGTTACCTCTGTAGTAGTCTGGTCTGGTATGTAGTCAGGGTTAGGAGGGTTACCTCTGTAGTAGTCTGGTCTGGTATGTAGTCAGGGTTAGGAGGGTTACCTCTGTAGTAGTCTGGTCTGGTATGTAGTCAGGGTTAGGAGGGTTACCTCTGTAGTAGTCTGGTCTGGTATGTAGTCAGGGTTAGGAGGGTGACCTCTGTAGTAGTCTGGTCTGGTATGTAGTCAGGGTTAGGAGGGTGACCTCTGCAGTAGTCTGGTCTGGTATGTAGTCAGGGTTAGGAGGGTTACCTCTGTAGTAGTCTGGTCTGGTATGTAGTCAGGGTTAGGAGGGTTACCTCTGTAGTCGTCTGGTCTGGTATGTAGTCAGGGTTAGGAGGGTGACCTCTGTAGTAGTCTGGTCTGGTATGTAGTCAGGGTTAGGAGGGTTACCTCTGTAGTAGTCTGGTCTGGTATGTAGTCAGGGTTACCTCTGTAGTAGTCTGGTCTGGTATGTAGTCAGGGTTAGGAGGGTTACCTCTGTAGTGGTCTGGTATGTAGTCAGGGTTAGGAGGGTTACCTCTGTAGTAGTCTGGTCTGGTATGTAGTCAGGGTTAGGAGGGTTACCTCTGTAGTAGTCTGGTCTGGTATGTAGTCAGGGTTAGGAGGGTGACCTCTGTAGTAGTCTGGTCTGGTATGTAGTCAGGGTTAGGAGGGTTACCTCTGTAGTAGTCTGGTCTGGTATGTAGTCAGGGTTAGGAGGGTTACCTCTGTAGTAGTCTGGTCTGGTATGTAGTCAGGGTTAGGAGGGTTACCTCTGTAGTAGTCTGGTCTGGTATGTAGTCAGGGTTAGGAGGGTTACCTCTGTAGTAGTCTGGTCTGGTATGTAGTCAGGGTTAGGAGGGTGACCTCTGTAGTAGTCTGGTCCAGGGTGGTCTGGTATGTAGTCAGGGTTAGGAGGGTTACCTCTGTAGTAGTCTGGTCTGGTATGTAGTCAGGGTTAGGAGGGTTACCTCTGTAGTAGTCTGGTCTGGTATGTAGTCAGGGTTAGGAGGGTGACCTCTGTAGTAGTCTGGTCTGGTATGTAGTCAGGGTTAGGAGGGTTACCTCTGTAGTAGTCTGGTCTGGTATGTAGTCAGGGTTAGGAGGGTGACCTCTGTAGTAGTCTGGTCTGGTATGTAGTCAGGGTTAGGAGGGTTACCTCTGTAGTAGTCTTTTCCAGGGTGGTCTGGTATGTAGTCAGGGTTAGGAGGGTTACCTCTGTAGTAGTCTTTTCCAGGGTGGTCTGGTATGTAGTCAGGGTTAGGAGGGTTACCTCTGTAGTAGTCTTTTCCAGGGTGGTCTGGTATGTAGTCAGGGTTAGGAGGGTTACCTCTGTAGTAGTCTTTTCCAGGGTGGTCTGGTATGTAGTCAGGGTTAGGAGGGTTACCTCTGTAGTAGTCTTTTCCAGGGTGGTCTTGTATGTAGTCAGGGTTAGGAGGGTTACCTCTGTAGTAGTCTTTTCCAGGGTGGTCTGGTATGTAGTCAGGGTTAGGAGGGTTACCTCTGTAGTAGTCTTTTCCAGGGTGGTCTGGTATGTAGTCAGGGTTAGGAGGGTTACCTCTGTAGTAGTCTTTTCCAGGGTGGTCTGGTATGTAGTCAGGGTTAGGAGGGTTACCTCTGTAGTAGTCTTTTCCAGGGTGGTCTGGTATGTAGTCAGGGTTAGGAGGGTTACCTCTGTAGTAGTCTGGTCTGGTATGTAGTCAGGGTTAGGAGGGTTACCTCTGTAGTAGTCTGGTCTGGTATGTAGTCAGGGTTAGGAGGGTTACCTCTGTAGTAGTCTGGTCTGGTATGTAGTCAGGGTTAGGAGGGTTACCTCTGTAGTAGTCTGGTCTGGTATGTAGTCAGGGTTAGGAGGGTTACCTCTGTAGTAGTCTTTTCCAGGGTGGTCTGGTATGTAGTCAGGGTTAGGAGGGTTACCTCTGTAGTAGTCTGGTCTGGTATGTAGTCAGGGTTAGGAGGGTTACCTCTGTAGTAGTCTTTTCCAGGGTGGTCTGGTATGTAGTCAGGGTTAGGAGGGTTACCTCTGTAGTAGTCTGGTCCAGGGTGGTCTGGTATGTAGTCAGGGTTAGGAGGGTTACCTCTGTAGTAGTCTTTTCCAGGGTGGTCTGGTATGTAGTCAGGGTTAGGAGGGTTACCTCTGTAGTAGTCTGGTCCAGGGTGGTCTGGTATGTAGTCAGGGTTAGGAGGGTTACCTCTGTAGTAGTCTGGTCTGGTATGTAGTCAGGGTTAGGAGGGTTACCTCTGTAGTAGTCTGGTCCAGGGTGGTCTGGTATGTAGTCAGGGTTAGGAGGGTTACCTCTGTAGTAGTCTGGTCTGGTATGTAGTCAGGGTTAGGAGGGTTACCTCTGTAGTAGTCTTTTCCAGGGTGGTCTGGTATGTAGTCAGGGTTAGGAGGGTTACCTCTGTAGTAGTCTGGTCTGGTATGTAGTCAGGGTTAGGAGGGTTACCTCTGTAGTAGTCTGGTCTGGTATGTAGTCAGGGTTAGGAGGGTTACCTCTGTAGTAGTCTGGTCTGGTATGTAGTCAGGGTTAGGAGGGTTACCTCTGTAGTAGTCTGGTCTGGTATGTAGTCAGGGTTAGGAGGGTTACCTCTGTAGTAGTCTGGTCCAGGGTGGTCTGGTATGTAGTCAGGGTTAGGAGGGTTACCTCTGTAGTAGTCTGGTCCAGGGTGGTCTGGTATGTAGTCAGGGTTAGGAGGGTTACCTCTGTAGTAGTCTGGTCTGGTATGTAGTCAGGGTTAGGAGGGTTACCTCTGTAGTAGTCTGGTCCAGGGTGGTCTGGTATGTAGTCAGGGTTAGGAGGGTTACCTCTGTAGTAGTCTGGTCTGGTATGTAGTCAGGGTTAGGAGGGTTACCTCTGTAGTAGTCTTTTCCAGGGTGGTCTGGTATGTAGTCAGGGTTAGGAGGGTTACCTCTGTAGTAGTCTGGTCTGGTATGTAGTCAGGGTTAGGAGGGTTACCTCTGTAGTAGTCTGGTCTGGTATGTAGTCAGGGTTAGGAGGGTTACCTCTGTAGTAGTCTGGTCCAGGGTGGTCTGGTATGTAGTCAGGGTTAGGAGGGTTACCTCTGTAGTAGTCTGGTCTGGTATGTAGTCAGGGTTAGGAGGGTTACCTCTGTAGTCGTCTTTTCCAGGGTGGTCTGGTATGTAGTCAGGGTTAGGAGGGTTACCTCTGTAGTAGTCTTTTCCAGGGTGGTCTGGTATGTAGTCAGGGTTAGGAGGGTTACCTCTGTAGTAGTCTGGTCTGGTATGTAGTCAGGGTTAGGAGGGTTACCTCTGTAGTAGTCTGGTCTGGTATGTAGTCAGGGTTAGGAGGGTTACCTCTGTAGTAGTCTTTTCCAGGGTGGTCTGGTATGTAGTCAGGGTTAGGAGGGTTACCTCTGTAGTAGTCTGGTCCAGGGTGGTCTGGTATGTAGTCAGGGTTAGGAGGGTGACCTCTGTAGTAGTCTGGTCTGGTATGTAGTCAGGGTTAGGAGGGTTACCTCTGTAGTAGTCTGGTCTGGTATGTAGTCAGGGTTAGGAGGGTTACCTCTGTAGTAGTCTGGTCTGGTATGTAGTCAGGGTTAGGAGGGTTACCTCTGTAGTAGTCTGGTCTGGTATGTAGTCAGGGTTAGGAGGGTTACCTCTGTAGTAGTCTGGTCTGGTATGTAGTCAGGGTTAGGAGGGTTACCTCTGTAGTAGTCTGGTCCAGGGTGGTCTGGTATGTAGTCAGGGTTAGGAGGGTTACCTCTGTAGTAGTCTGGTCTGGTATGTAGTCAGGGTTAGGAGGGTTACCTCTGTAGTAGTCTTTTCAGGGTGGTCTGGTATGTAGTCAGGGTTAGGAGGGTTACCTCTGTAGTAGTCTGGTCTGGTATGTAGTCAGGGTTAGGAGGGTTACCTCTGTAGTAGTCTGGTCTGGTATGTAGTCAGGGTTAGGAGGGTTACCTCTGTAGTAGTCTGGTCTGGTATGTAGTCAGGGTTAGGAGGGTTACCTCTGTAGTAGTCTGGTCTGGTATGTAGTCAGGGTTAGGAGGGTTACCTCTGTAGTAGTCTGGTCTGGTATGTAGTCAGGGTTAGGAGGGTTACCTCTGTAGTAGTCTGGTCTGGTATGTAGTCAGGGTTAGGAGGGTTACCTCTGTAGTAGTCTGGTCTGGTATGTAGTCAGGGTTAGGAGGGTGACCTCTGTAGTAGTCTGGTCTGGTATGTAGTCAGGGTTAGGAGGGTTACCTCTGTAGTAGTCTGGTCTGGTATGTAGTCAGGGTTAGGAGGGTTACCTCTGTAGTAGTCTGGTCTGGTATGTAGTCAGGGTTAGGAGGGTTACCTCTGTAGTAGTCTTTTCCAGGGTGGTCTGGTATGTAGTCAGGGTTACCAGGGTTACCTCTGTAGTAGTCTGGTCTGGTATGTAGTCAGGGTTAGGAGGGTTACCTCTGTAGTAGTCTTTTCCAGGGTGGTCTGGTATGTAGTCAGGGTTACCAGGGTTACCTCTGTAGTAGTCTGGTCTGGTATGTAGTCAGGGTTAGGAGGGTTACCTCTGTAGTCGTCTTTTCCAGGGTGGTCTGGTATGTAGTCAGGGTTAGGAGGGTTACCTCTGTAGTAGTCTGGTCTGGTATGTAGTCAGGGTTAGGAGGGTTACCTCTGTAGTAGTCTTTTCCAGGGTGGTCTGGTATGTCGTCAGGGTTAGGAGGGTTACCTCTGTAGTAGTCTGGTCTGGTATGTAGTCAGGGTTAGGAGGGTTACCTCTGTAGTAGTCTGGTCTGGTATGTAGTCAGGGTTAGGAGGGTTACCTCTGTAGTAGTCTGGTCTGGTATGTAGTCAGGGTTAGGAGGGTTACCTCTGTAGTAGTCTGGTCTGGTATGTAGTCAGGGTTAGGAGGGTGACCTCTGTAGTAGTCTGGTCTGGTATGTAGTCAGGGTTAGGAGGGTTACCTCTGTAGTAGTCTGGTCTGGTATGTAGTCAGGGTTAGGAGGGTGACCTCTGTAGTAGTCTGGTCTGGTATGTAGTCAGGGTTAGGAGGGTTACCTCTGTAGTAGTCTGGTCTGGTATGTAGTCAGGGTTAGGAGGGTTACCTCTGTAGTAGTCTTTTCCAGGGTGGTCTGGTATGTAGTCAGGGTTAGGAGGGTTACCTCTGTAGTAGTCTTTTCCAGGGTGGTCTGGTATGTAGTCAGGGTTAGGAGGGTTACCTCTGTAGTCGTCTTTTCCAGGGTGGTCTGGTATGTAGTCAGGGTTAGGAGGGTTACCTCTGTAGTAGTCTTTTCCAGGGTGGTCTGGTATGTAGTCAGGGTTAGGAGGGTTACCTCTGTAGTAGTCTTTTCCAGGGTGGTCTGGTATGTAGTCAGGGTTAGGAGGGTTACCTCTGTAGTAGTCTTTTCCAGGGTGGTCTGGTATGTAGTCAGGGTTAGGAGGGTTACCTCTGTAGTCGTCTTTTCCAGGGTGGTCTGGTATGTAGTCAGGGTTAGGAGGGTTACCCTTGTAGTAGTCTTTTCCAGGGTGGTCTGGTATGTCGTCAGGGTTAGGAGGGTTACCTCTGTAGTCGTCTTTTCCAGGGTGGTCTGGTATGTAGTCAGGGTTAGGAGGGTTACCTCTGTAGTAGTCTTTTCCAGGGTGGTCTGGTATGTAGTCAGGGTTAGGAGGGTTACCTCTGTAGTAGTCTTTTCCAGGGTGGTCTGGTATGTAGTCAGGGTTAGGAGGGTTACCTCTGTAGTAGTCTGGTCTGGTATGTAGTCAGGGTTAGGAGGGTTACCTCTGTAGTAGTCTGGTCCAGGGTGGTCTGGTATGTAGTCAGGGTTAGGAGGGTTACCTCTGTAGTAGTCTGGTCTGGTATGTAGTCAGGGTTAGGAGGGTTACCTCTGTAGTAGTCTGGTCTGGTATGTAGTCAGGGTTAGGAGGGTTACCTCTGTAGTAGTCTGGTCTGGTATGTAGTCAGGGTTAGGAGGGTTACCTCTGTAGTAGTCTGGTCTGGTATGTAGTCAGGGTTAGGAGGGTTACCTCTGTAGTAGTCTTTTCCAGGGTGGTCTGGTATGTAGTCAGGGTTAGGAGGGTTACCTCTGTAGTAGTCTTTTCCAGGGTGGTCTGGTATGTAGTCAGGGTTAGGAGGGTTACCTCTGTAGTAGTCTTTTCCAGGGTGGTCTGGTATGTAGTCAGGGTTAGGAGGGTTACCTCTGTAGTAGTCTTTTCCAGGGTGGTCTGGTATGTAGTCAGGGTTAGGAGGGTTACCTCTGTAGTAGTCTGGTCTGGTATGTAGTCAGGGTTAGGAGGGTTACCTCTGTAGTAGTCTGGTCCAGGGTGGTCTGGTATGTAGTCAGGGTTAGGAGGGTTACCTCTGTAGTAGTCTGGTCTGGTATGTAGTCAGGGTTAGGAGGGTTACCTCTGTAGTAGTCTGGTCTGGTATGTAGTCAGGGTTAGGAGGGTTACCTCTGTAGTAGTCTGGTCTGGTATGTAGTCAGGGTTAGGAGGGTTACCTCTGTAGTAGTCTGGTCCAGGGTGGTCTGGTATGTAGTCAGGGTTAGGAGGGTTACCTCTGTAGTAGTCTGGTCTGGTATGTAGTCAGGGTTAGGAGGGTTACCTCTGTAGTAGTCTGGTCCAGGGTGGTCTGGTATGTAGTCAGGGTTTGGAGGGTTACCTCTGTAGTAGTCTGGTCCAGGGTGGTCTGGTATGTAGTCAGGGTTAGGAGGGTTACCTCTGTAGTCGTCTTTTCCAGGGTGGTCTGGTATGTAGTCAGGGTTAGGAGGGTTACCTCTGTAGTAGTCTGGTCTGGTATGTAGTCAGGGTTAGGAGGGTTACCTCTGTAGTAGTCTGGTCTGGTATGTAGTCAGGGTTAGGAGGGTTACCTCTGTAGTAGTCTTTTCCAGGGTGGTCTGGTATGTAGTCAGGGTTAGGAGGGTTACCTCTGTAGTAGTCTGGTCTGGTATGTAGTCAGGGTTAGGAGGGTTACCTCTGTAGTAGTCTTTTCAGGGTGGTCTGGTATGTAGTCAGGGTTAGGAGGGTTACCTCTGTAGTAGTCTGGTCTGGTATGTAGTCAGGGTTAGGAGGGTTACCTCTGTAGTAGTCTTTTCCAGGGTGGTCTGGTATGTAGTCAGGGTTAGGAGGGTTACCTCTGTAGTAGTCTTTTCCAGGGTGGTCTGGTATGTAGTCAGGGTTAGGAGGGTTACCTCTGTAGTAGTCTTTTCCAGGGTGGTCTGGTATGTAGTCAGGGTTAGGAGGGTTACCTCTGTAGTAGTCTGGTCTGGTATGTATTCAGGGTTAGGAGGGTGACCTCTGTAGTAGTCTGTCCAGGGTGGTCTGGTATGTAGTCAGGGTTAGGAGGGTTACCTCTGTAGTAGTCTGGTCCAGGGTGGTCTGGTATGTAGTCAGGGTTAGGAGGGTTACCTCTGTAGTAGTCTTTTCCAGGGTGGTCTGGTATGTAGTCAGGGTTAGGAGGGTTACCTCTGTAGTAGTCTTTTCCAGGGTGGTCTGGTATGTAGTCAGGGTTAGGAGGGTTACCTCTGTAGTAGTCTGGTCCAGGGTGGTCTGGTATGTAGTCAGGGTTAGGAGGGTTACCTCTGTAGTAGTCTGGTCTGGTATGTAGTCAGGGTTAGGAGGGTTACCTCTGTAGTAGTCTGGTCTGGTATGTAGTCAGGGTTAGGAGGGTTACCTCTGTAGTAGTCTGGTCTGGTATGTAGTCAGGGTTAGGAGGGTTACCTCTGTAGTAGTCTGGTCTGGTATGTAGTCAGGGTTAGGAGGGTGACCTCTGTAGTAGTCTGGTCTGGTATGTAGTCAGGGTTAGGAGGGTTACCTCTGTAGTAGTCTGGTCCAGGGTGGTCTGGTATGTAGTCAGGGTTAGGAGGGTTACCTCTGTAGTAGTCTTTTCCAGGGTGGTCTGGTATGTAGTCAGGGTTAGGAGGGTTACCTCTGTAGTAGTCTGGTCTGGTATGTAGTCAGGGTTAGGAGGGTTACCTCTGTAGTAGTCTGGTCCAGGGTGGTCTGGTATGTAGTCAGGGTTAGGAGGGTTACCTCTGTAGTAGTCTGGTCTGGTATGTAGTCAGGGTTAGGAGGGTTACCTCTGTAGTAGTCTGGTCTGGTATGTAGTCAGGGTTAGGAGGGTGACCTCTGTAGTAGTCTGGTCTGGTATGTAGTCAGGGTTAGGAGGGTTACCTCTGTAGTAGTCTGGTCCAGGGTGGTCTGGTATGTAGTCAGGGTTAGGAGGGTTACCTCTGTAGTAGTCTGGTCTGGTATGTAGTCAGGGTTAGGAGGGTTACCTCTGTAGTAGTCTGGTCCAGGGTGGTCTGGTATGTAGTCAGGGTTAGGAGGGGTTACCTCTGTAGTCGTCTGGTCTGGTATGTAGTCAGGGTTAGGAGGGTTACCTCTGTAGTAGTCTGGTCCAGGGTGGTCTGGTATGTAGTCAGGGTTAGGAGGGTCTGTAGTAGTCTGGTCTGGTATGTAGTCAGGGGAGGGTTACCTCTGTAGTAGTCTGGTCCAGGGTGGTCTGGTATGTAGTCAGGGTTAGGAGGGTTACCTCTGTAGTAGTCTGGTCCAGGGTGGTCTGGTATGTAGTCAGGGTTAGGAGGGTTACCTCTGTAGTAGTCTGGTCTGGTATGTAGTCAGGGTTAGGAGGGTTACCTCTGTAGTAGTCTGGTCCAGGGTGGTCTGGTATGTAGTCAGGGTTAGGAGGGTGACCTCTGTAGTAGTCTGGTCTGGTATGTAGTCAGGGTTAGGAGGGTTACCTCTGTAGTAGTCTGGTCTGGTATGTAGTCAGGGTTAGGAGGGTTACCTCTGTAGTAGTCTGGTCTGGTATGTAGTCAGGGTTAGGAGGGTTACCTCTGTAGTAGTCTGGTCTGGTATGTAGTCAGGGTTAGGAGGGTTACCTCTGTAGTAGTCTGGTCTGGTATGTAGTCAGGGTTAGGAGGGTGACCTCTGTAGTAGTCTGGTCTGGTATGTAGTCAGGGTTAGGAGGGTTACCTCTGTAGTAGTCTGGTCTGGTATGTAGTCAGGGTTAGGAGGGTTACCTCTGTAGTAGTCTTTTCCAGGGTGGTCTGGTATGTAGTCAGGGTTAGGAGGGTTACCTCTGTAGTAGTCTTTTCCAGGGTGGTCTGGTATGTAGTCAGGGTTAGGAGGGTTACCTCTGTAGTCGTCTTTTCCAGGGTGGTCTGGTATGTAGTCAGGGTTAGGAGGGTTACCTCTGTAGTAGTCTTTTCCAGGGTGGTCTGGTATGTAGTCAGGGTTAGGAGGGTTACCTCTGTAGTAGTCTTTTCCAGGGTGGTCTGGTATGTAGTCAGGGTTAGGAGGGTTACCTCTGTAGTAGTCTTTTCCAGGGTGGTCTGGTATGTAGTCAGGGTTAGGAGGGTTACCTCTGTAGTCGTCTTTTCCAGGGTGGTCTGGTATGTAGTCAGGGTTAGGAGGGTTACCTCTGTAGTAGTCTTTTCCAGGGTGGTCTGGTATGTCGTCAGGGTTAGGAGGGTTACCTCTGTAGTCGTCTTTTCCAGGGTGGTCTGGTATGTAGTCAGGGTTAGGAGGGTTACCTCTGTAGTAGTCTTTTCCAGGGTGGTCTGGTATGTAGTCAGGGTTAGGAGGGTTACCTCTGTAGTAGTCTTTTCCAGGGTGGTCTGGTATGTAGTCAGGGTTAGGAGGGTTACCTCTGTAGTAGTCTGGTCTGGTATGTAGTCAGGGTTAGGAGGGTTACCTCTGTAGTAGTCTGGTCCAGGGTGGTCTGGTATGTAGTCAGGGTTAGGAGGTTACCTCTGTAGTAGTCTGGTCCAGGGTGGTCTGGTATGTAGTCAGGGTTAGGAGGGTTACCTCTGTAGTAGTCTTTTCCAGGGTGGTCTGGTATGTAGTCAGGGTTAGGAGGGTTACCTCTGTAGTAGTCTTTTCCAGGGTGGTCTGGTATGTAGTCAGGGTTAGGAGGGTTACCTCTGTAGTAGTCTTTTCCAGGGTGGTCTGGTATGTAGTCAGGGTTAGGAGGGTTACCTCTGTAGTAGTCTTTTCCAGGGTGGTCTGGTATGTAGTCAGGGTTAGGAGGGTTACCTCTGTAGTAGTCTGGTCTGGTATGTAGTCAGGGTTAGGAGGGTTACCTCTGTAGTAGTCTGGTCTGGTATGTAGTCAGGGTTAGGAGGGTTACCTCTGTAGTAGTCTTTTCCAGGGTGGTCTGGTATGTAGTCAGGGTTAGGAGGGTTACCTCTGTAGTAGTCTGGTCTGGTATGTAGTCAGGGTTAGGAGGGTTACCTCTGTAGTAGTCTGGTCCAGGGTGGTCTGGTATGTAGTCAGGGTTAGGAGGGTTACCTCTGTAGTAGTCTGGTCTGGTATGTAGTCAGGGTTAGGAGGGTTACCTCTGTAGTAGTCTTTTCCAGGGTGGTCTGGTATGTAGTCAGGGTTAGGAGGGTTACCTCTGTAGTAGTCTTTTCCAGGGTGGTCTGGTATGTAGTCAGGGTTAGGAGGGTTACCTCTGTAGTAGTCTGGTCTGGTATGTAGTCAGGGTTAGGAGGGTTACCTCTGTAGTAGTCTGGTCCAGGGTGGTCTGGTATGTAGTCAGGGTTAGGAGGGTTACCTCTGTAGTAGTCTGGTCTGGTATGTAGTCAGGGTTAGGAGGGTTACCTCTGTAGTAGTCTGGTCTGGTATGTAGTCAGGGTTAGGAGGGTTACCTCTGTAGTAGTTTGGTCTGGTATGTAGTCAGGGTTAGGAGGGTTACCTCTGTAGTAGTCTGGTCTGGTATGTAGTCAGGGTTAGGAGGGTTACCTCTGTAGTAGTCTTTTCCAGGGTGGTCTGGTATGTCGTCAGGGTTAGGAGGGTTACCTCTGTAGTAGTCTTTTCCAGGGTGGTCTGGTATGTAGTCAGGGTTAGGAGGGTTACCTCTGTAGTAGTCTTTTCCAGGGTGGTCTGGTATGTAGTCAGGGTTAGGAGGGTTACCTCTGTAGTAGTCTTTTCCAGGGTGGTCTGGTATGTAGTCAGGGTTAGGAGGGTTACCTCTGTAGTAGTCTGGTCTGGTATGTAGTCAGGGTTAGGAGGGTTACCTCTGTAGTAGTCTGGTCCAGGGTGGTCTGGTATGTAGTCAGGGTTAGGAGGGTTACCTCTGTAGTAGTCTGGTCTGGTATGTAGTCAGGGTTAGGAGGGTTACCTCTGTAGTAGTCTGGTCTGGTATGTAGTCAGGGTTAGGAGGGTTACCTCTGTAGTAGTCTGGTCCAGGGTGGTCTGGTATGTAGTCAGGGTTAGGAGGGTTACCTCTGTAGTAGTCTGGTCTGGTATGTAGTCAGGGTTAGGAGGGTTACCTCTGTAGTAGTCTGGTCCAGGGTGGTCTGGTATGTAGTCAGGGTTAGGAGGGTTACCTCTGTAGTAGTCTGGTCCAGGGTGGTCTGGTATGTAGTCAGGGTTAGGAGGGTTACCTCTGTAGTCGTCTTTTCCAGGGTGGTCTGGTATGTAGTCAGGGTTAGGAGGGTTACCTCTGTAGTAGTCTGGTCTGGTATGTAGTCAGGGTTAGGAGGGTTACCTCTGTAGTAGTCTTTTCCAGGGTGGTCTGGTATGTAGTCAGGGTTAGGAGGGTTACCTCTGTAGTAGTCTGGTCTGGTATGTAGTCAGGGTTAGGAGGGTTACCTCTGTAGTAGTCTGGTCTGGTATGTAGTCAGGGTTAGGAGGGTTACCTCTGTAGTCGTCTTTTCCAGGGTGGTCTGGTATGTAGTCAGGGTTAGGAGGGTTACCTCTGTAGTAGTCTTTTCCAGGGTGGTCTGGTATGTAGTCAGGGTTAGGAGGGTTACCTCTGTAGTAGTCTTTTCCAGGGTGGTCTGGTATGTAGTCAGGGTTAGGAGGGTTACCTCTGTAGTAGTCTGGTCTGGTATGTATTCAGGGTTAGGAGGGTGACCTCTGTAGTAGTCTGGTCCAGGGTGGTCTGGTATGTAGTCAGGGTTAGGAGGGTTACCTCTGTAGTAGTCTGGTCCAGGGTGGTCTGGTATGTAGTCAGGGTTAGGAGGGTTACCTCTGTAGTAGTCTTTTCCAGGGTGGTCTGGTATGTAGTCAGGGTTAGGAGGGTTACCTCTGTAGTAGTCTTTTCCAGGGTGGTCTGGTATGTAGTCAGGGTTAGGAGGGTTACCTCTGTAGTAGTCTGGTCCAGGGTGGTCTGGTATGTAGTCAGGGTTAGGAGGGTTACCTCTGTAGTAGTCTGGTCTGGTATGTAGTCAGGGTTAGGAGGGTTACCTCTGTAGTAGTCTGGTCTGGTATGTAGTCAGGGTTAGGAGGGTTACCTCTGTAGTAGTCTGGTCTGGTATGTAGTCAGGGTTAGGAGGGTTACCTCTGTAGTAGTCTGGTCTGGTATGTAGTCAGGGTTAGGAGGGTGACCTCTGTAGTAGTCTGGTCTGGTATGTAGTCAGGGTTAGGAGGGTTACCTCTGTAGTAGTCTGGTCCAGGGTGGTCTGGTATGTAGTCAGGGTTAGGAGGGTTACCTCTGTAGTAGTCTTTTCCAGGGTGGTCTGGTATGTAGTCAGGGTTAGGAGGGTTACCTCTGTAGTAGTCTGGTCTGGTATGTAGTCAGGGTTAGGAGGGTTACCTCTGTAGTAGTCTGGTCCAGGGTGGTCTGGTATGTAGTCAGGGTTAGGAGGGTTACCTCTGTAGTAGTCTGGTCTGGTATGTAGTCAGGGTTAGGAGGGTTACCTCTGTAGTAGTCTGGTCTGGTATGTAGTCAGGGTTAGGAGGGTGACCTCTGTAGTAGTCTGGTCTGGTATGTAGTCAGGGTTAGGAGGGTTACCTCTGTAGTAGTCTGGTCCAGGGTGGTCTGGTATGTAGTCAGGGTTAGGAGGGTTACCTCTGTAGTCGTCTGGTCTGGTATGTAGTCAGGGTTAGGAGGGTTACCTCTGTAGTAGTCTGGTCCAGGGTGGTCTGGTATGTAGTCAGGGTTAGGAGGGTTACCTCTGTAGTAGTCTGGTCTGGTATGTAGTCAGGGTTAGGAGGGTTACCTCTGTAGTAGTCTGGTCCAGGGTGGTCTGGTATGTAGTCAGGGTTAGGAGGGTTACCTCTGTAGTAGTCTGGTCCAGGGTGGTCTGGTATGTAGTCAGGGTTAGGAGGGTTACCTCTGTAGTAGTCTGGTCTGGTATGTAGTCAGGGTTAGGAGGGTTACCTCTGTAGTAGTCTGGTCTGGTATGTAGTCAGGGTTAGGAGGGTTACCTCTGTAGTAGTCTGGTCTGGTATGTAGTCAGGGTTAGGAGGGTTACCTCTGTAGTAGTCTGGTCTGGTATGTAGTCAGGGTTAGGAGGGTTACCTCTGTAGTAGTCTGGTCTGGTATGTAGTCAGGGTTAGGAGGGTTACCTCTGTAGTAGTCTGGTCTGGTATGTAGTCAGGGTTAGGAGGGTTACCTCTGTAGTAGTCTGGTCTGGTATGTAGTCAGGGTTAGGAGGGTTACCCTGTAGTAGTCTGGTCTGGTATGTAGTCAGGGTTAGGAGGGTTACCTCTGTAGTAGTCTGGTCTGGTATGTAGTCAGGGTTAGGAGGGTGACCTCTGTAGTAGTCTGGTCTGGTATGTAGTCAGGGTTAGGAGGGTTACCTCTGTAGTAGTCTGGTCTGGTATGTAGTCAGGGTTAGGAGGGTTACCTCTGTAGTAGTCTGGTCCAGGGTGGTCTGGTATGTAGTCAGGGTTAGGAGGGTTACCTCTGTAGTAGTCTGGTCTGGTATGTAGTCAGGGTTAGGAGGGTTACCTCTGTAGTAGTCTGGTCTGGTATGTAGTCAGGGTTAGGAGGGTTACCTCTGTAGTAGTCTTTCCAGGGTGGTCTGGTATGTAGTCAGGGTTAGGAGGGTTACCTCTGTAGTAGTCTGGTCTGGTATGTAGTCAGGGTTAGGAGGGTTACCTCTGTAGTAGTCTGGTCTGGTATGTAGTCAGGGTTAGGAGGGTTACCTCTGTAGTAGTCTGGTCTGGTATGTAGTCAGGGTTAGGAGGGTTACCTCTGTAGTAGTCTGGTCTGGTATGTAGTCAGGGTTAGGAGGGTTACCTCTGTAGTAGTCTTTTCCAGGGTGGTCTGGTATGTAGTCAGGGTTAGGAGGGTTACCTCTGTAGTAGTCTGGTCCAGGGTGGTCTGGTATGTAGTCAGGGTTAGGAGGGTTACCTCTGTAGTAGTCTGGTCTGGTATGTAGTCAGGGTTAGGAGGGTTACCTCTGTAGTAGTCCGGTCTGGTATGTAGTCAGGGTTAGGAGGGTTACCTCTGTAGTAGTCTGGTCCAGGGTGGTCTGGTATGTAGTCAGGGTTAGGAGGGTTACCTCTGTAGTAGTCTGGTCTGGTATGTAGTCAGGGTTAGGAGGGTTACCTCTGTAGTAGTCTGGTCTGGTATGTAGTCAGGGTTAGGAGGGTTACCTCTGTAGTAGTCTGGTCTGGTATGTAGTCAGGGTTAGGAGGGTGACCTCTGTAGTAGTCTGGTCTGGTATGTAGTCAGGGTTAGGAGGGTTACCTCTGTAGTAGTCTGGTCTGGTATGTAGTCAGGGTTAGGAGGGTTACCTCTGTAGTAGTCTGGTCTGGTATGTAGTCAGGGTTAGGAGGGTTACCTCTGTAGTAGTCTGGTCTGGTATGTAGTCAGGGTTAGGAGGGTTACCTCTGTAGTAGTCTGGTCTGGTATGTAGTCAGGGTTAGGAGGGTTACCTCTGTAGTAGTCTGGTCTGGTATGTAGTCAGGGTTAGGAGGGTTACCTCTGTAGTAGTCTGGTCTGGTATGTAGTCAGGGTTAGGAGGGTGACCTCTGTAGTAGTCTGGTCTGGTATGTAGTCAGGGTTAGGAGGGTTACCTCTGTAGTAGTCTGGTCCAGGGTGGTCTGGTATGTAGTCAGGGTTAGGAGGGTTACCTCTGTAGTAGTCTGGTCTGGTATGTAGTCAGGGTTAGGAGGGTTACCTCTGTAGTAGTCTGGTCCAGGGTGGTCTGGTATGTAGTCAGGGTTAGGAGGGTTACCTCTGTAGTAGTCTGGTCCAGGGTGGTCTGGTATGTAGTCAGGGTTAGGAGGGTTACCTCTGTAGTAGTCTGGTCTGGTATGTAGTCAGGGTTAGGAGGGTTACCTCTGTAGTAGTCTGGTCTGGTATGTAGTCAGGGTTAGGAGGGTTACCTCTGTAGTAGTCTGGTCCAGGGTGGTC
The DNA here is from genome assembly GCF_036934945.1 of Oncorhynchus masou masou. Classification (NCBI taxonomy): domain Eukaryota; kingdom Metazoa; phylum Chordata; class Actinopteri; order Salmoniformes; family Salmonidae; genus Oncorhynchus; species Oncorhynchus masou. The sequence goes on from NW_027001943.1 coordinate 170,732, forward strand.
TGGTATGTCGTCAGGGTTAGGAGGGTTACCTCTGTAGTAGTCTGGTCTGGTATGTAGTCAGGGTTAGGAGGGTGACCTCTGTAGTAGTCTGGTCCAGGGTGGTCTGGTATGTAGTCAGGGTTAGGAGGGTTACCTCTGTAGTAGTCTGGTCTGGTATGTAGTCAGGGTTAGGAGGGTTACCTCTGTAGTAGTCTGGTCCAGGGTGGTCTGGTATGTAGTCAGGGTTAGGAGGGTTACCTCTGTAGTAGTCTGGTCTGGTATGTAGTCAGGGTTAGGAGGGTTACCTCTGTAGTAGTCTGGTCCAGGGTGGTCTGGTATGTAGTCAGGGTTAGGAGGGTTACCTCTGTAGTAGTCTGGTCTGGTATGTAGTCAGGGTTAGGAGGGTTACCTCTGTAGTAGTCTGGTCTGGTATGTAGTCAGGGTTAGGAGGGTGACCTCTGTAGTAGTCTGGTCTGGTCTGTAGTCAGGGTTAGGAGGGTTACCTCTGTAGTAGTCTGGTCTGGTATGTAGTCAGGGTTAGGAGGGTTACCTCTGTAGTAGTCTGGTCTGGTATGTAGTCAGGGTTAGGAGGGTTACCTCTGTAGTAGTCTGGTCTGGTATGTAGTCAGGGTTAGGAGGGTTACCTCTGTAGTAGTCTGGTCCAGGGTGGTCTGGTATGTAGTCAGGGTTACCAGGGTTACCTCTGTAGTAGTCTGGTCTGGTATGTAGTCAGGGTTAGGAGGGTTACCTCTGTAGTAGTCTGGTCTGGTATGTAGTCAGGGTTAGGAGGGTTACCTCTGTAGTAGTCTGGTCTGGTATGTAGTCAGGGTTAGGAGGGTTACCTCTGTAGTAGTCTGGTCTGGTATGTAGTCAGGGTTAGGAGGGTTACCTCTGTAGTAGTCTGGTCTGGTATGTAGTCAGGGTTAGGAGGGTTACCTCTGTAGTAGTCTGGTCTGGTATGTAGTCAGGGTTAGGAGGGTTACCTCTGTAGTAGTCTGGTCTGGTATGTAGTCAGGGTTAGGAGGGTTACCTCTGTAGTAGTCTGGTCTGGTATGTAGTCAGGGTTAGGAGGGTTACCTCTGTAGTAGTCTGGTCTGGTATGTAGTCAGGGTTAGGAGGGTTACCTCTGTAGTAGTCTGGTCCAGGGTGGTCTGGTATGTAGTCAGGGTTAGGAGGGTTACCTCTGTAGTAGTCTGGTCTGGTATGTAGTCAGGGTTAGGAGGGTTACCTCTGTAGTAGTCTTTTCCAGGGTGGTCTGGTATGTAGTCAGGGTTAGGAGGGTTACCTCTGTAGTAGTCTGGTCTGGTAAGTAGTCAGGGTTAGGAGGGTTACCTCTGTAGTAGTCTGGTCTGGTATGTAGTCAGGGTTAGGAGGGTTACCTCTGTAGTAGTCTGGTCTGGTATGTAGTCAGGGTTAGGAGGGTTACCTCTGTAGTAGTCTGGTCTGGTATGTAGTCAGGGTTAGGAGGGTTACCTCTGTAGTAGTCTTTTCCAGGGTGGTCTGGTATGTAGTCAGGGTTAGGAGGGTTACCTCTGTAGTAGTCTGGTCTGGTATGTAGTCAGGGTTAGGAGGGTTACCTCTGTAGTAGTCTGGTCCAGGGTGGTCTGGTATGTAGTCAGGGTTAGGAGGGTTACCTCTGTAGTAGTCTGGTCTGGTATGTAGTCAGGGTTAGGAGGGTTACCTCTGTAGTAGTCTGGTCTGGTATGTAGTCAGGGTTAGGAGGGTTACCTCTGTAGTAGTCTGGTCTGGTATGTAGTCAGGGTTAGGAGGGTTACCTCTGTAGTAGTCTTTTCCAGGGTGGTCTGGTATGTAGTCAGGGTTAGGAGGGTGACCTCTGTAGTAGTCTGGTCTGGTATGTAGTCAGGGTTAGGAGGGTTACCTCTGTAGTAGTCTGGTCTGGTATGTAGTCAGGGTTAGGAGGGTTACCTCTGTAGTAGTCTGGTCTGGTATGTAGTCAGGGTTAGGAGGGTTACCTCTGTAGTAGTCTGGTCTGGTATGTAGTCAGGGTTAGGAGGGTTACCTCTGTAGTAGTCTGGTCTGGTATGTAGTCAGGGTTAGGAGGGTTACCTCTGTAGTAGTCTGGTCTGGTATGTAGTCAGGGTTAGGAGGGTTACCTCTGTAGTAGTCTGGTCTGGTATGTAGTCAGGGTTAGGAGGGTGACCTCTGTAGTAGTCTGGTCTGGTATGTAGTCAGGGTTAGGAGGGTTACCTCTGTAGTAGTCTGGTGGTCTGGTATGTAGTCAGGGTTAGGAGGGTGACCTCTGTAGTAGTCTGGTCTGGTATGTAGTCAGGGTTAGGAGGGTTACCTCTGTAGTAGTCTGGTCTGGTATGTAGTCAGGGTTAGGAGGGTTACCTCTGTAGTAGTCTGGTCTGGTATGTAGTCAGGGTTAGGAGGGTGACCTCTGTAGTAGTCTGGTCCAGGGTGGTCTGGTATGTCGTCAGGGTTAGGAGGGTGACCTCTGTAGTAGTCTGGTCCAGGGTGGTCTGGTATGTCGTCAGGGTTAGGAGGGTTACCTCTGTAGTAGTCTGGTCTGGTATGTAGTCAGGGTTAGGAGGGTTACCTCTGTAGTAGTCTGGTCTGGTATGTAGTCAGGGTTAGGAGGGTTACCTCTGTAGTAGTCTGGTCTGGTATGTAGTCAGGGTTAGGAGGGTTACCTCTGTAGTAGTCTGGTCCAGGGTGGTCTGGTATGTAGTCAGGGTTAGGAGGGTTACCTCTGTAGTAGTCTGGTCCTGGTATGTCTGGTCTGGTATGTAGTCAGGGTTAGGAGGGTTACCTCTGTAGTAGTCTGGTCTGGTATGTAGTCAGGGTTAGGAGGGTTACCTCTGTAGTAGTCTGGTCTGGTATGTAGTCAGGGTTAGGAGGGTTACCTCTGTAGTAGTCTGGTCTGGTATGTAGTCAGGGTTAGGAGGGTTACCTCTGTAGTAGTCTGGTCTGGTATGTAGTCAGGGTTAGGAGGGTTACCTCTGTAGTAGTCTGGTCTGGTATGTAGTCAGGGTTAGGAGGGTTACCTCTGTAGTAGTCTGGTCTGGTATGTAGTCAGGGTTAGGAGGGTTACCTCTGTAGTAGTCTGGTCTGGTATGTAGTCAGGGTTAGGAGGGTGACCTCTGTAGTAGTCTGGTCTGGTATGTAGTCAGGGTTAGGAGGGTTACCTCTGTAGTAGTCTGGTCTGGTATGTAGTCAGGGTTAGGAGGGTGACCTCTGTAGTAGTCTGGTCTGGTATGTAGTCAGGGTTAGGAGGGTTACCTCTGTAGTAGTCTGGTCTGGTATGTAGTCAGGGTTAGGAGGGTTACCTCTGTAGTAGTCTGGTCTGGTATGTAGTCAGGGTTAGGAGGGTTACCTCTGTAGTAGTCTGGTCTGGTATGTAGTCAGGGTTAGGAGGGTTACCTCTGTAGTAGTCTGGTCTGTATGTAGTCAGGGTTAGGAGGGTTACCTCTGTAGTAGTCTGGTCTGGTATGTAGTCAGGGTTAGGAGGGTGACCTCTGTAGTAGTCTGGTCTGGTATGTAGTCAGGGTTAGGAGGGTTACCTCTGTAGTAGTCTGGTCCAGGGTGGTCTGGTATGTAGTCAGGGTTAGGAGGGTTACCTCTGTAGTAGTCTGGTCTGGTATGTAGTCAGGGTTAGGAGGGTTACCTCTGTAGTAGTCTGGTCTGGTATGTAGTCAGGGTTAGGAGGGTTACCTCTGTAGTAGTCTGGTCTGGTATGTAGTCAGGGTTAGGAGGGTTACCTCTGTAGTAGTCTGGTCTGGTATGTAGTCAGGGTTAGGAGGGTTACCTCTGTAGTCGTCTGGTCTGGTATGTAGTCAGGGTTAGGAGGGTGACCTCTGTAGTAGTCTGGTCTGGTATGTAGTCAGGGTTAGGAGGGTTACCTCTGTAGTAGTCTGGTCTGGTATGTAGTCAGGGTTAGGAGGGTGACCTCTGTAGTAGTCTGGTCTGGTATGTAGTCAGGGTTAGGAGGGTTACCTCTGTAGTAGTCTGGTCTGGTATGTAGTCAGGGTTAGGAGGGTTACCTCTGTAGTAGTCTGGTCCAGGGTGGTCTGGTATGTAGTCAGGGTTAGGAGGGTTACCTCTGTAGTAGTCTGGTCCAGGGTGGTCTGGTATGTCGTCAGGGTTAGGAGGGTTACCTCTGTAGTAGTCTGGTCTGGTATGTAGTCAGGGTTAGGAGGGTTACCTCTGTAGTAGTCTGGTCCAGGGTGGTCTGGTATGTAGTCAGGGTTAGGAGGGTTACCTCTGTAGTAGTCTGGTCCAGGGTGGTCTGGTATGTCGTCAGGGTTAGGAGGGTTACCTCTGTAGTAGTCTGGTCTGGTATGTAGTCAGGGTTAGGAGGGTGACCTCTGTAGTAGTCTGGTCTGGTATGTAGTCAGGGTTAGGAGGGTTACCTCTGTAGTAGTCTGGTCTGGTATGTAGTCAGGGTTAGGAGGGTTACCTCTGTAGTAGTCTGGTCTGGTATGTAGTCAGGGTTAGGAGGGTTACCTCTGTAGTAGTCTGGTCTGGTATGTAGTCAGGGTTAGGAGGGTTACCTCTGTAGTAGTCTGGTCTGGTATGTAGTCAGGGTTAGGAGGGTTACCTCTGTAGTAGTCTGGTCCAGGGTGGTCTGGTATGTAGTCAGGGTTAGGAGGGTTACCTCTGTAGTAGTCTTTTCCAGGGTGGTCTGGTATGTAGTCAGGGTTAGGAGGGTTACCTCTGTAGTAGTCTGGTCCAGGGTGGTCTGGTATGTAGTCAGGGTTAGGAGGGTTACCTCTGTAGTAGTCTGGTCTGGTATGTAGTCAGGGTTAGGAGGGTTACCTCTGTAGTAGTCTGGTCTGGTATGTAGTCAGGGTTAGGAGGGTTACCTCTGTAGTAGTCTGGTCTGGTATGTAGTCAGGGTTAGGAGGGTTACCTCTGTAGTAGTCTGGTCTGGTATGTAGTCAGGGTTAGGAGGGTTACCTCTGTAGTAGTCTGGTCTGGTATGTAGTCAGGGTTAGGAGGGTTACCTCTGTAGTCGTCTGGTCTGGTATGTAGTCAGGGTTAGGAGGGTTACCTCTGTAGTAGTCTGGTCTGGTATGTAGTCAGGGTTAGGAGGGTTACCTCTGTAGTAGTCTGGTCTGGTATGTAGTCAGGGTTAGGAGGGTGACCTCTGTAGTCGTCTGGTCCAGGGTGGTCTGGTATGTAGTCAGGGTTAGGAGGGTGACCTCTGTAGTAGTCTGGTCCAGGGTGGTCTGGTATGTAGTCAGGGTTAGGAGGGTTACCTCTGTAGTAGTCTGGTCCAGGGTGGTCTGGTATGTAGTCAGGGTTAGGAGGGTTACCTCTGTAGTAGTCTGGTCCAGGGTGGTCTGGTATGTAGTCAGGGTTAGGAGGGTTACCTCTGTAGTAGTCTGGTCCAGGGTGGTCTGGTATGTAGTCAGGGTTAGGAGGGTTACCTCTGTAGTAGTCTGGTCCAGGGTGGTCTGGTATGTCGTCAGGGTTAGGAGGGTTACCTCTGTAGTAGTCTGGTCCAGGGTGGTCTGGTATGTAGTCAGGGTTAGGAGGGTTACCTCTGTAGTAGTCTGGTCCAGGGTGGTCTGGTATGTAGTCAGGGCTGTCCCCAGCATGTTCATGACAGTAGAGGGGCTGTGCTTTCTTCCCTCTCCAACTGGCTCTTCTTCACATAGGAGAGAAAGGACATCGTTTTATACCGCAAAGAGCTAAATATCAGAAACCGAATTAGAATCTCAGTGTGATTTCATTAGGAACGTTTCTTCAACAATGTGAGGATATGAGGCAAGTGAGGGTTATGGTCAGTACAGTGAGGGTTATGGTCAGTAGAGTGAGGGTTATGGTCAGTACAGTGAGGGTTATGGTCAGTACAGTGAGGGTTGTGGTCAGTACAGTGATGGTTATGGTCAGTACAGTGAGGGTTATGGTCAGTACAGTGAGGGTTATGGTTATGGTCAGTACAGTGAGGGTTATGGTCAGTACAGTGAGGGTTGTGGTCAGTACAGTGATGGTTATGGTTATGGTCAGTACAGTGAGGGTTATGGTCAGTACAGTGAGGGTTAAGGTCAGTACAGTGAGGGTTGTGGTTAGTACAGTGATGGTTATGGTCAGTACAGTGAGGGTTATGGTCAGTACAGTGAGGGTTGTGGTCAGTACAGTGAGGGTTATGGTCAGTACAGTGATGGTTATGGTCAGTACAGTGAGGGTTATGGTCAGTACAGTGATGGTTATGGTCAGTACAGTGAGGGTTGTGGTCAGTACAGTGATGGTTATGGTTATGGTCAGTACAGTGAGGGTTATGGTCAGTACAGTGAGGGTTAAGGTCAGTACAGTGAGGGTTGTGGTTAGTACAGTGATGGTTATGGTCAGTACAGTGAGGGTTATGGTCAGTACAGTGAGGGTTGTGGTCAGTACAGTGAGGGTTATGGTCAGTACAGTGATGGTTATGGTCAGTACAGTGAGGGTTATGGTCAGTACAGTGAGGGTTATGGTCAGTACAGTGAGGGTTATGGTCAGTACAGTGAGGGTTATGGTCAGTTCAGTGAGGGTTATGGTCAGTACAGTGAGGGTTATGGTCAGTACAGTGAGGGTTATGGTAAGTTCTGTGAGGGCTATGGTCAGTACAGTGAGGGTTATGGTCAGTACAGTGAGGGTTATGGTCAGTTCAGTGAGGGGTATGGTAAGTTCTGTGAGGGCTATGGTCAGTACAGTGAGGGTTATGGTCAGTACAGTGAGGGTTGTGGTCAGTACAGTGAGGGTTATGGTCAGTACAGTGAGGGTCATGGTCAGTACAGTGAGGGTTATGGTCAGTACAGTGAGGGTTATGGTAAGTTCTGTGAGG
>NW_027001943.1:182500-190842 GCF_036934945.1 Oncorhynchus masou masou
TTAACCAGGCAAGTCAGTTAAGAACAAATTCTTATTTTCAATGACGGCCTGGGAACAGTGGGTTAACTGCCTGTTCAGGGGCAGAACGACAGATTTTGTACCTTGTCAGCTCGGGGATTTGAACTTGCAACCTTTCGGTTACTAGTCCAATGATTGGTTTTCCGACTGCACTTGAAGAAACTTTCAACGTTCTTGAAATTTTCCAGATTGACCTTTTATGTCTTGAAGTAATGATGGACTGTCGTTTCTCTTCACTTATTTGAGCTGTTCTTGCCATAATATGGACTTGGTCTTTTACCAAATAGGGCTGTCTTATGTATACCAACCCTACCTTGTCACAACACAACTGATTGGCTCAAACACATTAAGAAGAAAAGAAATTCCACTAATTAACTTTTAACAAGGCACACCTGTTAATTGAAATGCATTCCGGGTGACTACCTCATGAAGCTGGTTGAGAGAATGTCAAGAGTGTGCAAAGCTGTCATCAAGGCAAAGGGTGGACATTTATGATTCCACATGTGTTATTTAAGGCTCCCGAATGGCGCATCTGTCTAAGGCATCTCAGTGCTTGAAGCATCACTACAGACACCCTGGTTTGATTCCAGGCTGTATCACAACCGGCCATGATTGGGAGTCCCATAGGGCGGCGCACAATTGGCCCAGTCGTCCGGGTTTGGGGAGGGTTTGGCCGGTGTAGGCCGTCATTGTAAATAATAATTTATTCTTAACTGACTTGCCTAGTTAAATAAAGGTTACATTAAAATAATTAATAGTTTTGATTTGTCTTCATTATTATTTTGCAATGTGGAAAAATAGTAAAAATAAAGATAAACCCATGAATGAGTAGGTGTGTCCAAACTTCTGACTGTATACCCAGACTGCACTAGAAAAATAATCGGGTGCCATTTTGGATGGACACTTACTGTGCCAGTCTGCCAGTAGAGTCCCGTGCCCTGTCTCTCTCTATGCTGTAGGCTCGCTCCACCTACAGTATAATACAACAATACAACCTTATTGTCTATATGGTCACGTTCGTCGTATGGAGGCGACCAAGGCGCAGCGTAAAATGAATACATATTTTTAATAAAGACGAAGAACACTTAACAAACGATACAAAAACAACAAACCGAATGTGAAGCTACAATAATACTAGTGCAGACACAGACAACTAGACAAAGACAATAACCCACAAAACACCCAAAGAAGATGACCGCCTAAATATAGTTCCCAATCAGAGACAACGATAAACAGCTGCCTCTGATTGAGAACCAATCTAGGCAACCACAGACATACATAAACACCTAGATAGTGTACACCCCCATAAACATACAAAACCCCTAGACAGTACAACAACACATACATCACCCATGTCACACCCTGACCTAACCAAAACAATAAAGAAAACAAAGAATACTCAGGTCAGAGTGTGACACTTGACAGTGAACAACGACGGAGAGCACGTTGTGGGGTTAAGGGCCTTGCTCAAGAGGACAACGGTAAGGTCCATCTCCTTAGCCTGGGTTTACCCACCTCTCTGAACTGTTGTTTGACCATGTCCAGACTGGACACGGCTTCAGCCTGGCTACACTTCTCCACCTGTAGAGCTGCCTCCAGGTCACGGATACGCAGCTGGGGGAAAGAGAGGGCGGAGAGAGGGGAGAGAGAGAGAGAGAGAGGGAGAGCGGAGAGAGGGGAGAGAGAGAGAGAGAGAGGGAGAGCAGAGAGAGAGAGAGAGAGAGAGAGAGAGAGAGAGAGAGAGAGGGAGAGCAGAGAGAGAGAGAGAGGAGAGATGGGGGAGAGAGAGAGAGGGAGAGCAGAGAGAGGGAGGCAGGGAGTGAGAAGAGAGAAAAGGAGAGCAGAGAGAGAGAGAGCAGACAGAGAGAGAGAGCAGAGAGAGAGAGAGAGAGGAGAGATGGGGGAGAGAGAGAGGGAGGCAGGGAGTGAGAAGAGAGAAAAGGAGAGCAGAGAGAGAGAGCAGACAGAGAGGGAGAGCAGAGAGAGGGAGGCAGGGAGTGAGAAGAGAGAAAAGGAGAGCAGAGAGACAGAGAGAGAGAGAGAGAGAGGGAGGGATAATAGATTGTTTCTGTTCTAAACAAATGGACAATAAACTGTCTTCTGCATTCTTCCCAACCCCAGTCAAACACATTGAGAGGCCCAGGGTTTAGCTAGGGGGTCAGCTACAGGGTCAGCTACAGGGTGAGCTGCGGGGTTCAGCTACAGGGTGAGCTGCGGGGTTCAGCTACGGGGTTCAGCTACAGGGTCAGCTACAGGGTCAGCTACAGGGTCAGCTACAGGGTCAGCTACAGGGTGAGCTGCGGAGTTCAGCTACAGGGTGAGCTACAGGGTGAGCTGCGGGGTTCAGCTACAGGGTTCAGCTACAGGGTCAGCTACAGGGTCAGCTACAGGGTCAGCTACAGGGTTCAGCTTCAGGGTGAGCTGCGGGGTTCAGCTACGGGGTTCAGCTACAGGGTCAGCTACAGGGTCAGCTACAGGGTCAGCTACAGGGTGAGCTGCGGGGTTCAGCTACAGGGTTCAGCTACAGGGTCAGCTACAGGGTGAGCTACAGGGTTAGCTGCGGGGTTCAGCTACGGGGTTCAGCTACAGGGTCAGCTTCAGGGTCAGCTATGGGTCAGCTACAGAGTCAGCTACAGGGTCAGAGGCCCAGTGTCAGCTACAGGGTCAGCTTCAGGGTCAGCTTCAGGGTCAGCTACAGAGTCAGCTACAGGGTCAGAGGCCCAGGGTCAGCTACAGGGTCAGCTACAGGGTCAGCTTCAGGGTCAGATTCAGGGTCAGCTACAGAGTCAGCTACAGGGTCAGAGGCCCAGGGTCAGCTTCAGGGTCAGCTATGGGTCAGCTTCAGGGTCAGCTACAGGGTCAGCTTCAGGGTCAGCTATGGGTCAGCTTCAGGGTCAGCTACAGGGTCAGCTTCAGGGTCAGAGGCCCAGGGTCAGCTACAGGATCAGCTATGGGTCAGCTACAGGGTCAGCTACAGGGTCAGCGGCCCAGGGTCAGCTACAGGGTCAGAGGCCCAGGGTCAGCTACAGAGTCAGAGGCCCAGGGTCAGCTACAGTCAGCTACAGGGTCAGCTATGGGTCAGCTACAGAGTCAGCTATGGGTCAGCTACAGAGTCAGCTACAGGGTCAGAGGCCCAGGGTCAGCTACAGGGTCAGCTACAGGGTCAGAGGCCCAGGGTCAGCTACAGAGTCAGCTACAGGGTCAGAGGCCCAGGGTCAGCTACAGGGTCAGCTACAGAGTCAGCTACAGAGTCAGCTACAGGGTCAGAGGCCCAGGGTTAGCTACAGAGTCAGCTACAGGGTCAGCTATGGGTCAGCTACAGAGTCAGCTATGGGTCAGCTACAGAGTCAGCTATGGGTCAGCTACAGAGTCAGCTACAGGGTCAAAGGCCCAGGGTCAGCTTCAGGGTCAGCTATGGGTCAGCTACAGAGTCAGCTACAGGGTCAGCTACAGGGTCAACTACAGGGTCAGCTACAGAGTCAGAGGCCCAGGGTCAGCTACAGGGTCAGCTACAGGGTCAGCTACAGGGTCAGCTACAGGGTCAGCTACAGGGTCAGCTACAGGGTCAGCTACAGGGTTCAGCTCCGGTGCGGCTGGACTCTGGTTGGTGTTAAGCTCTTTGATAAAGAGCACAACGGCAGTGGAAGGTGGTAATGATCTGAAACCAGCAGCCGCTTCAGTCCCTACTGTTTTAGTCACCCAAAATCTGGGTCTAGTGCCCACGACACGTTACACAGAATACACATTAAAGAGGTGTGTGTTTTACCTGTATGATCTCAGAGTTGAATTTAGACTCCAGGTGAGCAGCTCTCTCAGACTCTATGTTGGTTTCTAGAGTCTTGACTCTCTGTAGGGCGGTCTGAGGAACACACAAACGCACTCTATTTGAAATCTCTATGTTGGTTTCTAGAGTGTTGACTCTCTAGGGTGGTTCTATGTTGGTTTCTAGTGTTGACTCTCTCTAGGATGGTTCTATGTTGGTTTCTAGAGTGTTGACTCTCTGGGATGGTTCTATGTTGGTTTCTAGAGTGTTGACTCTCTGTAGGATGGTTCTATGTTGGTTTCTAGTGTTGACTCTCTGTAGGGTGGTTCTATGTTGGTTTCTAGATGGTTGACTCTCTTGGATGGTTCTATGTTGGTTTCTATAGTATTGACTCTCTAGGGTGGTTCTATGTTAGTTTCTATAGTATTGACTCTCTCTAGGATGGTTCTATGTTGGTTTCTAGAGTGTTGACTCTCTAGGATGGTTCTATGTTGGTTTCTAGAGTGTTGACTCTCTAGGATGGTTCTATGTTGGTTTCTAGAGTATTGACTATGATGGTTCTATGTTGGTTTCTAGAGCGTTGCCTCTCTGTAGGGTGGTTCTATGTTGGTTTCTAGAGCGTTGCCTCTCTGTAGGGTGGTTCTATGTTGGTTTCTAGAGTGTTGACTCTCTGTAGGGTGGTTCTATGTTGGTTTCTAGAGTGTTGACTCTCTGTAGGATGGTTCTATGTTGTTTTCTAGAGTGTTGACTCTCTAGGACGGTTCTGTCGGTTTCTCCCTCCCTCACCTCTAGTTCTTTCTTCATTCTCTCCTCTCTCTCTGTGATGTAGCCCAGTTCGCTGGTCTGACGTCGTAGTGCCTCCCCGTCTCTCTCCCTCTCTCTCTGCACCTCCCCCATCCTCTTCTTCAGCTCCTGCAGAGTCTCCTCCTGATCCTGGGGGTGAGGGAGGGAGAGGAGAGGGGAGGAAGAAGTGGGAGAACGGGACAGAGGGGGTTAACAAAGGGTTAATATTCAACAACAACAACAACAAATTCTCATTGTGATTGTTTTGATCGAAGCCCACCAAATGAATGTATTTTACTGTGTCCTGTTTGCCTTCTGAATGCCCACTAGAGGGCAGTCCAGCTGCATCTTAAATGAATGTATTTTACTGAATGCCCACTAGAGGGCAGTCCAGCTGCATCTTAAATGAATGTATTTTACTGAATGCCCACTAGAGGGCAGTCCAGCTGCATCATAAATGAATGTATTTTACTGAATGCCCACTAGAGGGCAGTCCAGCTGCATCTTAAATGAATGTATTTTACTGAATGCCCACTAGAGGGCAGTCCAGCTGAATCTTAAATGAATGTATTTTACTGAATGCCCACTAGAGGGCAGTCCAGCTGCATCTTAAATGAATGTATTTTACTGAATGCCCACTAGAGGGCAGTCCAGCTGCATCATAAATGAATGTATTTTACTGAATGCCCACTAGAGGGCAGTCCAGCTGAATCTTAAATGAATGTATTTTACTGAATGCCCACTAGAGGGCAGTCCAGCTGCATCATAAATGAATGTATTTTACTGAATGCCCACTAGAGGGCAGTCCAGCTGAATCTTAAATGAATGTATTTTACTGAATGCCCACTAGAGGGCAGTCCAGCTGCATCTTAACACTGAACTACCAGGAGTCGTCACTGACCGGAATGTATGTGACGTGGTGTGTGTTACCTATAGCAGAGTGTGTGTTCCCTACAGCAGGGTGTGTGTTACCTACAGCAGGGTGTGTGTGTTCCCTACAGAAGGGTGTGTGTGTGTTACCTACTGCAGGGTGTGTGTTCCCTACAGCAGAGTGTGTGTTACCTACAGCAGGGTGTGTTACCTACAGCAGGGTGTGTGTTTTACCTACAGCAGGGTGTGTGTGCTACCTACAGCAGGGTGTGTGTTACCTACAGCAGGGTGTGTGTTACCTACAGCAGGGTGTGTGTTACCTACAGCAGGGTGTGTGTTACCTACAGCAGGGTGTGTGTTACCTACAGCAGGGTGTGTGTGTTCCCTACAGCAGGGTGTGTGTGTTACCTACAGCAGGGTGTGTGTTACCTACAGCAGGGTGTGTGTTCCCTACAGCAGGGTGTGTGTTACCTATAGCAGGGTGTGTTCCCTACAGCAGGGTGTGTGTTCCCTACAGCAGGGTGTGTTCCCTACAGCAGGGTGTGTTACCTATAGCAGGGTGTGTGTTCCCTATAGCAGGGTGTGTTACCTATAGCAGGGTGTGTGTTCCCTATAGCAGGGTGTGTTACCTATAGCAGGTTGTGTGTTCCCTACAGCAGGGTGTGTTCCCTACAGCAGGGTGTGTTACCTATAGCAGGGTGTGTGTTACCTACAGCAGGGTGTGTGTCCCCTACAGCAGGGTGTGTGTTACCTATAGCAGGGTGTGTTCCCTACAGCAGGGTGTGTGTTCCCTACAGCAGGGTGTGTTCCCTACAGCAGGGTGTGTGTTCCCTACAGCAGGGTGTGTGTTACCTATAGCAGGGTGTGTTCCCTACAGCAGGGTGTGTGTTCCCTACAGCAGGGTGTGTGTTCCCTACAGCAGGGTGTGTGTTCCCTACAGCAGGGTGTGTGTTCCCTACAGCAGGGTGTGTTCCCTACAGCAGGGTGTGTGTACCCTACAGCAGGGTGTGTGTTACCTACAGCAGGGTGTGTTACCTACAGCAGGGTGTGTGTTCCCTACAGCAGGGTGTGTGTTCCCTACAGCAGGGTGTGTGTTCCCTACAGCAGGGTGTGTGTTCCCTACAGCAGGGTGTGTGTTCCCTACTGCAGGGTGTGTTCCCTACAGCAGGGTGTGTTCCCTACAGCAGGGTGTGTTCCCTACAGCAGGGTGTGTTACCTACAGCAGGGTGTGTGTTACCTATAGCAGGGTGTGTGTTCCCTACAGCAGGGTGTGTGTTCCCTACAGCAGGGTGTGTTACCTACAGCAGGGTGTGTGTTACCTATAGCAGGGTGTGGGTACCCACAGCAGGGGTGTGTGTTCCCTACAGCAGGGGGTGTGTGTTACCTACAGCAGGGTGTGTGTTCCCTATAGCAGGGTGTGTGTTCCCTATAGCAGGGTGTGTGTTCCCTACAGCAGGGTGTGTGTTACCTACAGCAGGGTGTGTGTTACCTACAGCAGGGTGTGTGTTACCTACAGCAGGGTGTGTGTTCCCTACAGCAGGGTGTGTTCCCTACAGCAGGGTGTGTGTTACCTACAGCAGGGGGTGTGTGTGTTACCTACAGCAGGGGGTGTGTGTGTTACCTACAGCAGGGTGTGTGTGTGTTCCCTACAGCAGGGTGTGTTACCTACAGCAGGGTGTGTGTTACCTACAGCAGGGGGTGTGTTACCTACAGCAGGGTGTGTGTGTGTTACCTACAGCAGGGTGTGTGTGTGTTCCCTACAGCAGGGTGTGTGTGTGTTCCCTACAGCAGGGTGTGTGTTCCCTACAGCAGGGTGTGTGTTCCCTACAGCAGGGTGTGTTCCCTACAGCAGGGTGTGTGTTACCTACAGCAGGGGGTGTGTGTTCCCTACAGTAGAGTGTGTTACCTACAGCAGGGTGTGTGTGTGTTACCTACAGCAGGGTGTGTTCCCTGCAGCAGGGTGTGTGTGTGTTACCTACAGCAGGGTGTGTGTTACCTACAGCAGGGTGTGTGTGTGTTACCTACAGCAGGGTGTGTGTTCCCTACAGCAGGGTGTGTGTGTGTTACCTACAGCAGGGTGTGTGTTACCTACAGCAGGGTGTGTGTTACCTACAGCAGGGTGTGTGTGTGTTACCTACAGCAGGATGTGTGTTACCTACAGCAGGGTGTGTTCCCTGCAGCAGGGTGTGTGTGTGTTACCTACAGCAGGGTGTGTGTTACCTACAGCAGGGTGTGTGTGTGTTACCTACAGCAGGGTGTGTGTTCCCTACAGCAGGGTGTGTGTGTGTTACCTACAGCAGGGTGTGTTACCTACAGCAGGGTGTGTTACCTACAGCAGGGTGTGTTACCTACAGCAGGGTGTGTGTTACCTACAGCAGGGTGTGTGTGTTCCCTGCAGCAGGGTGTGTGTGTGTTACCTACAGCAGGGTGTGTGTTCCCTACAGCAGGGTGTGTGTGTTCCCTACAGCAGGGTGTGTGTGTTACCTACAGCAGGGTGTGTGTGTTACCTACAGCAGGGTGTGTATGTGTTCCCTACAGCAGGGTGTGTGTGCTACCTACAGCAGGGTGTGTGTGTTACCTACAGCAGGGTGTGTATGTGTTCCCTACAGCAGGGTGTGTGTGTTACCTACAGCAGGGTGTGTATGTGTGTTACCTACAGCAGGGTGTGTGTGTTCCCTACAGCAGAGTGTGTTCCCTACAGCAGGGTGTGTGTGTGTGTTACCTACAGCAGGGTGTGTGTGTTCCCTACAGCAGGGTGTGTGTTACCTACAGCAGGGTGTGTGTGTTCCCTACAGCAGAGTGTGTTCCCTACAGCAGGGGTGTGTGTACCTACAGCAGGGTGTGTGTCCCTACACCTACAGCAGGGTGTGTGTGTTCCCTACAGCAGGGTGTGTGTTCCCTACAGCAG
>NW_027001944.1:0-6886 GCF_036934945.1 Oncorhynchus masou masou
CATCACTGCTTAGTATGATATCTGCTCCGCCTCCGACCGCAAGGCACTACAGAGGGTAGTGCCTACCGCCCAGTACATCACTGGGGCCAAGCTTCCTGCCATCTAGGACCACTATACCAGGCGGTGTCAGAGGAAGACCCTAAAAATGGTCAAAGACTCCAGCTACCCTAGTCATAGACTGTTCTCTCTGCTACCACACGGCAGAGTACTTGCATAGCCCCCCCCCCTCTTTCACACTGCTTCCTACTTTCTGTTCTTATCTATGCATAAGTCACTTTATTAACTCTACCCACATGTATATATTACCTCAATTACCTCGACTAACTTGTGCCCCCGTACATTGACTCTGTACCGGTAACCCCTGTATGTAGCCTCGCTATTGTTATTTTCCTGCTGCTCTTTAATTATTTGTTACTTTATTTCTTATTTTTTAAAGTGTTTTTCTTAAACTTGCATTGTTTGTTAATGGCTTGTATGGAAGCATTTCACTGTAAGTTCTACACCTGTTGTATTCAGTGCATGTGACAAATACAATTTGATTTGATTTATATGGCTGTGAGAGATATTGTCTTTGTATCTTGTTGTTGTCTTTGTATGGCTGTGAGAGATATTGTCTTTGTATCTTGTTGTTGTCTTTGTATGGCTGTGAAAGATATTGTCTTTGTATATTGTTGTTGTCTTTGTATGGCTGTGAGAGATATTGTCTTTGTATCTTGTTGTTGTCTTTGTATGGCTGTGAGAGGTATTGTCTTTGTATCTTGTTGTTGTCTTTGTATGGCTGTGAGAGATATTGTCTTTTTATCTTGGTGTTGTCTTAGTATGGCTGTGAGAGATATTGTCTTTTTATCTTTGTGTTGTCTTAGTATGGCTGTGAGAGGTATTGTCTTTGTATCTTGGTGTTGTCTTTGTATGGTTGTGAGAGATATTGTCTTTGTATCTTGTTGTCTTTGTATGGCTGAAGATATTGTCTTTGTATCTTGTTGTTGTCTTTGTATGGCTGTGAGAGATATTGTCTTTGTATCTTGGTGTTGTCTTTGTATGGCTGTGAGAGATATTGTCTTTTTATCTTTGTGTTGTCTTAGTATGGCTGTGAGAGGTATTGTCTTTGTATCTTGGTGTTGTCTTTGTATGGTTGTGAGAGATATTGTCTTTGTATCTTGTTGTTGTCTTTGTATGGCTGTGAGAGATATTGTCTTTGTATCTTGGTGTTGTCTTTGTATGGCTGTGAGAGATATTGTCTTTTTATCTTGGTGTTGTCTTTGTATGGCTGTGAGAGATATTGTCTTTGTATCTTGGTGTTGTCTTTGTATGGCTGTGAGAGATATTGTCTTTGTATCTTGGTGTTGTCTTTGTATGGCTGTGAGACGTATTGTCTTTGTATCTTGGTGTTGTCTTTGTATGGCTGTGAGAGATATTGTCTTTGTATCTTGGTGTTGTCTTTGTATGGCTGTGAGACGTATTGTCTTTGTATCTTGGTGTTGTCTTTGTATGGCTGTGAGACGTATTGTCTTTGTATCTTGGTGTTGTCTTTGTATGGCTGTGAGACGTATTGTCTTTGTATCTTGGTGTTGTCTTTGTATGGCTGTGAGAGATATTGTCTTTGTATCTTGGTGTTGTCTTTGTATGGCTGTGAGACGTATTGTCTTTGTATCTTGGTGTTGTCTTTGTATGGCTGTGAGACGTATTGTCTTTGTATCTTGGTGTTGTCTTTGTATGGCTGTGAGACGTATTGTCTTTATATCTTGGTGTTGTCTTTGTATGGCTGTGTCATGTCTTGTTATGTCTGTTCCTGTCCTTTCTCTTCATTCTCTCTCTCTGCTGGTCTTTTTAGGTTACCTTCTCTGTCTCTCATCCCTCAGCTGTTCTACATTTCCCTTAACTAGCTCATTCTCTCTTTCCCCACCTGTTCTCTCTTCCCCCTCTGATTAGGTCTCTATTTCTTTCTCTGTTCCTGCTACTTTCAGTGTCTGATTCTTGTTTGTGTTTTTTGATGCCAGAAGCAAGCTGTCGTCTCGTTTGCTTCCACCTTGTCCTGTCCTGTCGGAGTCTGCATGGCAGGTGCATCCTGCATTATACTACGTTCTTTTGTTCCATTGACTACGTTGGAAGAGGATTTATGCCATTCCTGTTTTTTATTAAAGAACTCTGTTTTCTGTTAAAACCGCGTTTGGGTCTTCACTCAAGTTCATAACAGAAGAATCAGACCAAGAATGGACCCAGCGGCTCCGGACCCTTTTCACTCCGCCGTCGAGATCCAGGGAGCGATGCTAGGCAGACACGAGGAGGAATTGTCTGCTGCTCAACATGCCGTTGAGACCCTGGCCGTCCAAGTCTCCGACCTCACAAGACGGGTTCACCAACTCCACCTCGATCCACCGCCCACTTCCAGGGTTTCCGAGTCTCCGGAGCCCAGGATCAACAACCCGCCGTGTTACTCTGGGGAGCCCACTGAGTGCCGCTCATTCCTCACTCAGTGTGATGTGGTGTTCTCTCTCCAGCCCAACACTTACTCCAGGAGCGCAGCCCGCATCGCGCCTACGCCATTTCTCTCCTTACTGGACGGCGCGTGAGTGGGCACGGCAGTCTGGGAGGCGGAGGGCTGGAGTGTATTAACCAGTATCAGGACTTTATGAGGACGTGATACGGGTTTTTGACCGGTCTGGTTTTTGGCGAGGAGGCTTCCAGGGCCCTGTCTTCTCTATGTCAGGGGAATAGATCCATAACGGATTATTCTATTGAGTTTCGCACCTCGCTGCCTCTAGTGACTGGAACGAGCCGGCTTTGCTCGCTCGTTTTCTGAGGTCTCCACGCCGAGGTTAAGGATGAGATCCTCTCCCGGGAGGTTCCTTCCAGTCTGGACTCCTTAATAGCTCGCTATTCGCAGATAGAGCGACGGTTTGATCTTCGTCGCCGAGCTCGTGGGAAAGGAGCTCACGTTCTCCGTTGCTCCCTCCACATCACTGCCGCCACCTGCCGCATCACTGCCACCTCCCCGCCGGCTCGGATGCTGAGCCTATGCAGCTGGGGGTATTCGCATCTCGGCCAAGGAGAGGGAACGGAGAATCACCAATCGCCTCTGTCTCTACTGCGGCTCCGCTGGTCATTTTGTCACCTCATGTCCAGTAAAAGCCAGAGCTCATCAGTAAGAGGAGGGCTACTGGTGAGCGCAACTACCAGGCCTCTCCTTCTGGATCACGCACTACCTTTCCGGTCCATCTCCGCTGGCCCGGTTCATCTGCTTCCTGCAGTGCCTTGATAGACTCTCTGGGGCGGAGGGCTGTTTTATGGACGAGACCTGGGCTCGGGAACATGACATTCCTCTCAGACAGTTAGGGGAGCCCAGGGCCTTGTTCGCTTTAGATGGTAGTTCTCTCCCCAAGATTCAGCGTGAGACGCTGCCTTTAACCTCACTGTCTCTGGTAATCATAGCGAAACCATTTCTTTTTTAATTTTTCGTTCACCTTTTACACCTGTTGTTTTGGGTCATCCCTGGCTAGTGCGCCATAACCCTTCTATTAATTGGTCTAGTAATACTATCCTATCCTGGAATGTTTCTTGTCATGTAACCTGTTTAATGTCTGCTATCCCTCCTGTTTCCTCTGTCTCTTCTTCACAGGAGGAGCCTGGCGATTTGACAGGGGTGCCGGAGGAGTATCACGATCTGCGCACGGTGTTCAGTCGTTCCAAGGCCACTTCTCTCCCTCCACACCGGTCATATGACTGTAGTATTGATCTCCTTCCGGGAACTACTCCCCCGGGGTAGATTATACTCTCTGTCGGCTCCCGAACGTAAGGCTCGAGGATTATTTGTCGGTTTCGCTCGACGCCGGTACCATAGTCTCCTCCTCCTCCCCGCCGGCGCGGGGTTCTTTTTTGTTCAGAAGAAGGACGGGTCCCTGCGCCCATGCGTGATTATCGAGGGCTGAATGACATAACAGTTAAGAATCGTTATCCGCTTCCTCTTATGTCTTCAGCCTTCGAGATCCTGCAGGGAGCCAGGTTTTTCACCAAATTGGACCTTCGTAACGCCTACCATCTCGTGCGCATCAGGGAGGGGGACGAGTGGAAGACGGCGTTTAACACTCCGTTAGGGCACTTTGAATACCGGGTTCTTCCTTTCGGCCTCGTTAACGCCTCCAGCTGTCTTTCAGGCACTAGTTAACGACGTCCTGAGAGACATGCTGAACATTTTTGTTTTCGTTTACATGGATGATATCCTGATTTTTTCACCGTCTCTCTCGATTCATGTTCAGCACGTGCGACGCGTCCCTCCAGCGCCTTTTGGAGAACTGTCTTTATGTGAAGGCTGAGAAGTGCACTTTTCATGCCGCCTCTGTCCCTTTCTCGGTTCCGTTATTTCCGCTGAGGGCATTAAGATGGATCCCGCTAAGGTCCAGGCTGTCATTGATTGGCCCGTTCCTAAGTCACGCGTCGAGCTGCAGCGCTTCTGGGCTTCGCTAATTTCTACCGTCGTTTCATCCGTAATTTCGGTCAGGTGGCAGCTCCTCTCACAGCCCTTACTTCTGTTAAGACGTGCTTTAAGTGGTCCGTTTCCGCCCAGGGAGCTTTTGATCTTCTTAAGAATCGTTTTACATCCGCACCTATTCTTGTTACACCTGACATCTCTAGACAGTTTGTTGTTGAGGTTGACGCGTCAGAGGTGGGCGTGGGAGCCATTCTTTCTCAGCGCTCTCTCTCTGACGGCAAGGTCCATCCTTGCGCGTTTTTTCTCATCGCTTATCGCCGTCAGAACGTAACTATGATGTTGGTAATCGCGAACTGCTCGCCATCCGCTTAGCCCTAGGCGAATGGCGACAGTGGTTGGAGGGGGCCGTGTTCCTTTTGTCGTTTGGACTGACCATAGGAACCTTGAGTACATCCGTTCAGCCAAACGACTTAATGCGCGCCAGGCTCGTTGGGCTCTGTTTTTCGCTCGTTTCGAGTTTGTTATTTCTTATCGTCCGGGCTCAAAAACACCAAACCTGATGCTTTATCTCCTCTCTTCAGTTCTTCTGAGGTCTCCACCGACCCCGATGGGATTCTCCCTGAGGGGCGTGTTGTCGGGTTGACTGTCTGGGGAATTGAGAGGCAGGTAAAGCAAGCACTCGCCACACTCCGTCGCCGCGAGCTTGTCCTAGGAACCTTCTGTTCGTTCCCGTTCCTACTGTCCGGCCGTTCTTCAGTGGGCCCACTCTGCCAAGTTAGCCGGCCACCCCGGCGTTCGGGTACGCCGCTTCCATTCGCCAGCGTTTCTGGTGGCCCACTCGGGAACGTGACGCGTCGATTTGTCGCCGCTTGTTCGGTCTGCGCGCAGACTAAATCTGGGAACTCTCCTCCTGCCGGCCGTCTCAGACCGCTTCCCATTCCTCTCGACCGTGGTCTCACATCGCTTTAGATTTTATCACCGGACTGCCTTCATCAGCGGGGAAGACAGTTATTCTTACGGTTGTCGATAGATTCTCTAAGGCGGCTCATTTCATTCCTCTCGATAAGCCCTTCTGCTAAGGAGACGGCTCAGATCATTATCGAGAATGTTTTCCGAATTCATGGCCTTCCGTCTGACGTCGCTTCCGACAGAGGCCCGCAGTTCACGTCTCAATTTTGAGGGAGTTTTGCCATTTGATTGGGGCTTCCAGTCCCGTCCGTTTCATCCCCAGTCTAACGGTCAAGCCGAACGGGCCAATCAGACTGTTGGTCGATTTTTACGCAGTCTTTCTTTTCGTAACCCTGCAAGCCTTGGTCAGAACAGCCCCTGGGCAGAGTACGCCCACAACTCGCTTCCCTCGTCTGCTACCGGTCTATCCCCCTTCAGTGTAGCCTCGGGTACCAGCCTCCGCTGTTCTCATCTCAGCTCGCCGAGTCCTGCGTCCCTCCGCTCAGGCTTTTGTCCAGCGTTGCGAGCGCACCTGGAAGGCAGGCGGCACTTTGCCGTAATAGGGCGCAGACTGTGAGGGCCGCTTAATAAGCGTAGGACCAAGAGTCCTAGATATTGTTGCGGTCAGAGAGTGCATGGCTCTCCACCAGAACCTTCCCCTTAAGACAGCTTCGCAAGTTGGCCCCGCGGTTCATTGGTCCGTTCCGTATTTCCCAGGTCATTAATCCTGTCGCAGTGCGACTTCTTCTCCCGCGCTATCTTCGTCGCGTCTCACCCGGTCTTCCATGTCTCCTGTGTTAAGCCCGTTCTTCGTGTTTCCCCGCTCGGTCCCCCCATCCTTGTCGAGGGCGCACCATCTACAGGGTTCGTAAGATTTGGACATGCGCCCTCGGGGGCCATGGTCATCAGTACCTAGTGGATTGGGAGGGGTACGGTCCTGAGGAGAGGGAGTTGGGTTCCTCTCGGGACGTGCTGGACCGTTCGCTGATCGATGATTTCCTCCGTTGCCGCCAGGTTTCTTCCTCGAGTGCGCTCAGGAGGCGCTCGGTGAGTGGGGGGGTACTGTCATGTCTTGTTATGTCTGTTCCTGTCCTTTCTCTTCATTTCTCTCTCTGCTGGTCTTTTTAGGTTACCTTTCTCTGTCTCTCATCCCTCAGCTGTTCTACATTTCCCCTAACTAGCTCATTCTCTCTTTCCCCACCTGCTCTCTTCCCCTCTGATTAGGTCTCTATTTCTTTCTCTGTTCCTGCTACTTTCAGTGTCTGATTCTTTTTTGCTTGTGTTTTTTGTTGCCAGAAGCAAGCTGTCGTCTCGTTTGCTTCCACCTTGTCCTGTCCTGTCGGAGTCTGCATGGCAGGTGCAAACTGCATTGATACCACGTTCTTGTTCCATTGACTACGTTGGAAGAGGATTTATGCCATTCCTGTTTTATTAAAGAACTCTGTTTTCTGTTAAAACCGCGTTTGGGTCTTCACTCACGTTCATAACAGGCTGTGAGACATATTGTCTTTG
>NW_027001945.1:0-6883 GCF_036934945.1 Oncorhynchus masou masou
ATGGGAAACAGTGTTTAAAACCTGTTGAGTGTAAGGGGCAGTATTTTGATGTTTGGATGCAAAACATACCCAATTGAAACTGCCTATTTCTCAGGCCAAGGAAGCTAGAATATGCATATAATTGACAGATTAGGATAGAAAACTCTAAAGTTTCCAAAACTGTCAACATATTGTCTGTGAGTATAACAGAACTGATATTGCAAGTGAAAACCTGAGGAAAATCCAACCAGGAAGTGACTCTTATTTTGAAATCTCCCTGTTCAATTGCATGCCTTCCCTCCATTTAAAGGGTTATCAACCAGATAACCAGGTCCCTATGGCTTCCACATGGTGTGGACAGTCTTTAGACATAGTTTCAGCCATTTATTCTGAAAAATGAGCGAGAACGATCACATCGTGTCAGTGGATGTCTGGGTGCCAGCAGAGTTTAGCATGCTCCAACAGCTTGGTGTCAGGATTTGGCCAGGGTTGTTCCGGGTTTTGGTCACTAGATGCCCCCATTGTGCTTTTTGACCTTATGTTTTTTCCCTTGTTCCCCATTATTATTTGCACCTGTGCCTCGTTTCCCCTGATTGTATTTAAACCCTTAGTTTCCCTCAGTTCTGTGCTCTGTGTTTGTATGTTAGCACCCAGCCCTAGTGTTCTGTGTATTCTTGTCGATTCCGGTGGATGCTCTTGTGGAATTCTGTTTTTGTTTTTGAGTATCTCTTAAGGCTTTTTGTGCTATTCCTACCACCTTTTGGATTTACCATTTTTGTATTGAAGGACTTCTCCTTTTTTACTTTATTAAATACACCGTCTTAAGTACTGCTGTGTCTGCCTCATCTTCTGGGTTCTGCTGACTATTCGTGGCTCAGTTGGTTAAGTGACTGTTTCTCACTCCGGAGACCCAGGTTCGTAACCGGGTCCTGACAGAAACACAGAGCCATAAATGAACCCAGAGGCAGCCAGTTCCCAGGACCTTTTTGCCATGCTGTCCCACCACCAGGAGACTGTCCAACGCCTGGCTTCGCCTGGTTCAGCAAGAGGCCTTAATGGCTAGACATTCTCATCTTCTGTCGGAGATGCTGACTTCCATTAAGCAAATATCTGATCGTCTTACCCCGGCAACAGTTCCCGTCCCAGTACCTCAGATTCACGTACCCATGGCAGTTAACCCCCTGGCTGAACCTCGTCTTCCACCCCAACGGTTCTCAGAGTGATCCAAGTGCTTGTAAAGGGTTTCTCACCCAATGTTCTCTCTCCTTTGAGCTACAACCCTGTCGTTTCCCACCGACCGGTCCTAAGATCGCTTATATCATCACCCTGCTGTTCGGAAAAAGCCCTGGCCTGGGCTACTGCTGTGTGGGATGCCCATAGTTCCACTGCTGTGCCAGCTACTCTGCCTTTGCTGAGGAATTCAAACGAGTGTTTCAAGGCCAAGCAGTGATTCTGACTCAGCCAAACCCAGCTCCTGACTCTCCACCAAGGTTGGCGCAGGCGTGACGGACTATGCCATCCAGTTCACGGTGGCAGCAGCAAGTGGCTGGAACAACGAGCGCTCACGGTGTGCTTTCTGAAAGGCCTTTCCGACACTATCCAAGATGAACTGGCCACTCGGGAACCACCGGACAATCTCGAGTCCCAGTCAAGTTGGCCTCACGCATTGACCAGCGTCTGAGAGAGAGAGAACTCAACCGTAGACCTCTAGCCCCTCCAGTCCCAGCTCCGCGTCCCCACCTTAATCCTCGCTGGCTCCATTGGAACCCATGCAGATTGGACGCATCTCCCAGACTGAGAGAGACCGCCGGATGAGGAGCGACGGCTGTCTATATTACGGCAAACCGGGCCATTCCGTTCCGTAATGGGCTCCCGGGGAAACACTCTGTCCCATGCAGACCGGGGGAACTGTAGCGAAACATAACCTCCTCCCATCCGTCCAACTCCCGTCTGCTCATTCCAGTCACCCTCTCCTGGGACAGCCACAAGCTTCACCTTCAAGCCTTGTGGTAGACTCTGGAGCCGCAGGTAACTTCATGGATGGTGTCTGGGCGAAGGAGAATGGCGTTCCCTCTGAACCTCTAAGTGAACCCATGAGGGTCACTACATTGGATGGAAGCCCTTTGGGATCTGGACTTGTCACTCATGTCACTACCTCCTTGCGACTTTCAGTTTCACAACACCAGGAATTGATGAACTTCCATTTGATCTCCTGTTCCGAGTTCCCTCTCGTCCTTGGATACCCCTGGCTTCACAGCCATAACCCTCACATCGACTGGTCTGTGGGCACTATCAAGCAGTGGGGTCCTACGTGCCAAGCTACTTGTATTTTCCAGAATTCCCGAGTTCTACTCCCGAGTCTTTAGAATCCATCGACCTGACCCGAGTTCCCGAGTGTTACCATGACCTCAAACTGGTGTTTAGCAAACAGAGGGCCACCATGCTACCACCCCATAGACCTTACGATTGCCCCATCGACCTGTTTCCGGGCACTTGCCCCCCAGGGGTCGGATCTTTTCCCTATCTCCACCCGAACGAGCTGCTATGGATACCTACATCAAGGACGCTCTGGAAGCAGGCCTCATGCGTCCATCCACCTCCCCGGCGGGAGCAGGGGTTTTTCTTTGTGGCCAAGAAAGACGGTGGATTACGTCCTTGCATCGACTACCGGGGACTCAATGCCATAACCGTCCGTAACCGTTACCCGCTACCCCTTATGGCCACAGCCTTCGAGCTGCT
Source organism: Oncorhynchus masou masou (assembly GCF_036934945.1). Lineage (NCBI taxonomy): Eukaryota > Metazoa > Chordata > Actinopteri > Salmoniformes > Salmonidae > Oncorhynchus > Oncorhynchus masou. The sequence continues at coordinate 2,719 of NW_027001945.1, forward strand.
CCAGGAAGCAGTTGTTTTCACTAAGCTTGACCTGCGGACGCATACCATCTTGTGCGGATCAGACCTGGTGACGAGTGGAAGACCGCTTTCAACACGCCTACTGGTCACTATGAATACTTGGTGATGCCCTTCGGCCTGACCAACGCCCCAGCGGTGTTCCAAGCGCTCATAAACGATGTGCTTAGGGATATGCTTAACATATTTGTGTTCGTTTACTTGGATGACATCCTCATCTTTTCGAGCTCCCTTCAAGAACACACTAAGCATGTCAGACAAGTACTCAAACGCCTCCTGGACAGCCATCTGTACGTTAAGCCGGAAAAATGTGAATTCCATTCATCCGAGTACAATTCCTGGGATTTGTAGTGGAACCCGGTCGAGTCCAAATGGACCCCAGGAAGGTAGGGGCGGTAGCGGATTGGCCCACCCCCAAATCCGTTAAGGAAGTTCAGCGTTTCCTGGGCTTCACAAACTTTTACCGCAAGTTCATCAAGAACTTCAGCTTGGTGGCAGCCCCTCTCTCAGCTTTAACCAAGGGTGGCAATGCAAGGTTTTTGTGGGGAAGAGAAGCTGAGACGGCCTTCCAAGGACTCAAGCAGCGCGTTCTCTCTGCTCCCATCCTGATACTACCGACTACGGATGAACCATTTGTGGTGGAGGTAGACGCATCAGAGGTTGGTGTTGGAGCTGTCCTGTCTCAGAGGGGTGAAGACAAGAAGCTTCATCCGTGCGCTTTCTTCTCACACCGGCTTACCCCGACTGAGAGGAACTACGATGTGGGGGATCGTGAACTCCTAGCGGTTAAGATGGCATTGAAGGAATGGAGACACTGGCTCGAGGGCTTCTCACCCGTTTCAAGTGCTTACGGACCACAAAAATCTGGAGTATATCCAGCAGGCGAAGCGGTTGAACTCTAGACAAGCTAGATGGTCTCTTTTCTTCAATCGATTCCAGTTTATCCTCACCTATCGGCCCGGGTCGAAGAATCTCAAACCGGATGCCCTGTCCCGAGTCTACGCTCCTGCCATTCGAGATGACACGGACATGCCTGTCCTTCCTGCTGCTAAGATTGTGGCTCCGATCTCGTGGCAAGTTGAGGATACCGTGAGACGTGCTCAAGCTAGCGAACCGGACCCGAAAGGAGGTCCTGCCAATCGGTTGTTTGTCCCCAAGGCAGTGAGGACTCAGGTCCTTCTGTGGGGGCACTCCTCTCGCCTCACCTGTCATCCGGGCGTAGGTCGCACCTTGGAGTTCATCCAGCGTAAGTTCTGGTGGCCTACCATAAGAGAAGACGTTGCCACTTTCGTCAATGCCTGTCCCGTGTGCTGCCAGGGCAAATCTTCTCACCTCCGCCCTCAAGGACTCCTTCACCCTTTACCTGTTCCCCACAGACCCTGGTCCCATATCTCATTGGACTTTATTACTGGACTTCCTCCATCCCATGGCAATACTACTATCCTAGTCATAATCGACAGGTTTTCAAAGGCGGCCAGGTTCGTCCCTCTGACTAAGTTACCTTCTGCCAAGGAAACGGCTGAGTTGGTAATTAATCATGTGTTCCGAGTCTTCGGCATTCCTCAAGATATGGTTTCTGACAGAGGTCCCCAGTTCGCCTCAAGGTTTTGGAAGGCCTTCTGCCAACTCATGGGGGCTTCTGCCGGTCTATCTTCAGGGTACCATCCGGAGTCCAACGGCCAAACAGAGAGGATGAATCAAGAGCTGGAAACCACCCTCCGATGTATGACTCGTGACAACCCGTCCACATGGTCATCCTTTATTGTTTGGGCCGAATACGCGCACAACACCTTGCGCTCCTCCTCCACTGGTATGTCCCCGCACGAGTGTCAGTTTGGCTATGCTCCTCCATTGTTCCCGGACCAGGAGGCAGAAGTCAGAGTGCCTTCAGCCTTGAAGTTCGTCAGACGCTGTCGGCTTATGTGGAGGAAGACCCGTCTTAATCTTATGCGTTCCTCACAGAGGTACCAACAACAAGCCAACAGACGTCGCCGTCCCGGGCCTACCCTGCGCCCCGGCACTCCACAAGAGTCTGGCTCTCCACAAGAGACTTACCTCTACGGGTGGAGTCTCGCAAGCTGTCCCAAAAATACATCGGTCCCTTCAAGTTTGCCAGGAGAGTTAACCCAGTTTCTTATCGCCTACACTTACCCAGATCCCTTAAGATTAATCCCACATTTCACATTTCATTGTTAAAACCTGTTGTTTTTCTCCCCTTGTCCCGGCAGACAGACCTCCCCCTCCGCCTCGTGTCATTGGAGGCCAGCCGGCTTATACCGTCCATCGGATACTGGATTCCCGCCGGGTGCAGCGGTCCTGGCAGTATCTGGTGGACTGGGAAGGCTACGGTCCCGAGGAGCGCTCCTGGGTTCCTGCCAAAGACATCCTGGACCCTGACCTCATTCGTCAGTTCCAGGGCCCTCCACCCTGAGAGAGCTGGTAGGAACGTCAGGAGCCGTTCCTAGGGGGGATTCTGTCAGGATTTGGCCAGGGTTGTTCCGGGTTTTGGTCACTAGATGCCCCCATTGTGCTTTTTGACCTTATGTTTTTCCCTTGTTCCCCATTATTATTTGCACCTGTGCCTCGTTTCCCCTGATTGTATTTAAACCCTTAGTTTCCCTCAGTTCTGTGCTCTGTGTTTGTATGTTAGCACCCAGCCCTAGTGTTCTGTGTATTCTTGTCGATTCCGGTGGATGCTCTTGTGGAATTCTGTTTTTGTTTTTGAGTATCTCTTAAGGCTTTTTGTGCTATTCCTACCACCTTTTGGATTTACCATTTTTGTATTGAAGGACTTCTCCTTTTTACTTTATTAAATACACCGTCTTAAGTACTGCTGTGTCTGCCTCATCTTCTGGGTTCTGCTGACTATTCGTGGCTCAGTTGGTTAAGTGACTGTTTCTCACTCCGGAGACCCAGGTTCGTAACCGGGTCCTGACACTTGGAGCAGATATTTCTCTCTCTCCTATTGAAAAAGCTACGGTCCGGTTGAAATATTATCGATTATTTATTGTAAAAACTACCTGAGGATTGATTATAAAAAAAATGTTTGACATGTTTCTACAAATTCTACGGATACTATTTGGAATTTTCGCCTGCCCCGTCGTGACCACCTGAGCCTTGTGGATTTCTGAACAAAACGCAGCCAACCAAATGGAGGTACTTTGGATATAAAAATTAACCTTTATGGAACAAAAGGAACATTTATTGTGTAACTGGGAGTCTCGTGAGTGCAAACATCCAAAGACCATCAAAGTGTAAGGGATCATATTTTATTGCTTTTCGGACTTCTTTGTGAACAATCTACTTTGCTGCTGGCTGTTTGAGACATTCTCAGTCTGCTAAGAGAGATGTCCTTACATAAACGCTTGCTTTGCTTTAGCTGTAAAGCTTTTTGAAATCTGACATGCCAGGTGGATTAACAACAAGCTGAACTGTGTTTTGCTATATTGCACTTGTTATTTCATGAAAATTAAATATTTTTGTAATTTAGTTTGAATTTGGCGCTCTGCAAAGATCCCGCTAACGAGATGGGTACGCCAAGAAGTTAAACCCTTTGCAATAAAGATGAGTGAATTATTTGGATTTTTATGAATTATCTTTGAAAAACAAGGTCCTAAAAAGGGACTTTTTGTTGTTGCTGATACATACATAGTAGTTTAACAGAACAGTTGTCTGTGATCACAGATGTCAGTGCTCTCACTGGTTCATTGTTTACATCCCAAAGGACACCCTATTCCTTTCATACACTGAACAAAAATAGAAATGCAACATGTAAAACGTTGGTCCCATGTTTCATGAGCTGAAATAAAAAAATCTCAGAAATGTTCCATACGCACAAAAAGCATATTTCTCTCAATGTTGTGCACAATTTTGTTTACCTCCCTGTTAATGAGCATTTCTCCTTTGCCAAGATAAGCCATCCAGCTTGACAGGTGTGCCATATCAAGAAGCTGATTAAACATGTTTTTTTTTTAAACTTTTAGCATCACAACAGTGTGCACCCGTGCTGGGGACAATAAAAGGCCACTTTAAAATGTGCAGTTCGCTCACAATGTCATGTTTTGAGAGTAATTGGCTACAGCTGTCTGCAAGTTGATCAGCATCAGTGAAAGCAGACACCCAGCCTCCGTGGAATGAGTTTGACATGTGC
>NW_027001946.1:0-6881 GCF_036934945.1 Oncorhynchus masou masou
GCGAAAGTATTCGGACCCCTTGAACTTTGCGACCTTTTGCCACTTTCAGGCTTCAAACATAAAAGATATAAAACTGCATTTTCGTGAAGAATCAACAACAAGTCGGGGACACAATCATGAAGTGTGGCAGCATTATTGGATATTTAAACTTTGCTTTCTTGAAATCAAAAACTGAAAAATTGGGCGTGCAAAATTATTCAGCCCCACTACTGGTGCAGCAAACTCCTCGCCAGAAGTTCAGTGAGGATCTCTGGACAGTCTAATCTTCGGCCTAAATGACTAATGATGATAAATACAATCCACCTGTGTGTAATCAAGTCTCCGTATAAATGCACCTGCACTGTGATGATAGTCTCAGAGGTCCGTTAAGCGCAGAGAGCATCATGAAGAACAAGGAACACACCAGGCAGGTCCGAGATACTGTTGTGAAGAAGTTGAAAGCGGTTGGATACAAAAGAGTTCCCAAGCTTCACATGTCCAAGGAGCACTGTGCAAGCAATAATATTGAAATGGAAGGGTATCAGACCACTGCAAATCTGCAAGACCTGGCAGTCCCTCTAAACTTTCAGCTCATACAAGGAGAAGACTGATCAGTGATGCAGCCAAGAGGCCCATGATGCTCTGGATGAACTGCAGAGATCTACAACTGAGTGGGAGACTCTGTCCATAGGACAACAATCAGTCGTATATTGAACAAATCTGGCCTTTATGGAAGTGGCAAGAAGAAAGCCATTTCTTAAAGATATCCATAAAAAGTGTAGTTTAAAGTTTGCCACAAGCCACCTGGGAGACACACCAAACATGTGGAAGAAGGTGCTCTGGTCAGATAAACAAAATTGAACTTTTGTGGCAACAATGCAAAACGTTATGTTTGGCGTAAAGCAACACAGCTCATCACAATGAACACACCATCCCCACTGTCAAACATGGTGGTGGCAGCATCATGGTTTGGGCCTGCTTTTCTTCAGCAGGGACAGGAAGATGGTTAAAATTGATGGGAAGATGGATGGAGCCAAATACAGGACCATTCTGGAAGAAAACCTGATGGAGTCTGCAAAAGACCTACAGAGCTGGGACGGAGATTTGTCTTCCAACAAGACAATGATCCAAAACATAAAGCAAAATCTACAATGGAATGGTTCAAAAATAAACATATCCAGGTGTTAGAATGGCCAAGTCAAAGTCCAGACCTGAATCCAATCGAGAATCTGTGGAAAGAACTGATAACTGCTGTTCACAAATGCTCTCCATCCAACCTCACTGTTTTGCAAGGAGGAATGGGAAAATAATTCAGTCTCTCGATGTGCAATCTGCCCCCTACTAACGGCTCCGGTTGGAGCGAGCAGTCGCATCTACACTTCGGTCCGCAGGTAAGATAACCTTTCATTACATTTTCATTACATTTCTCATTATAGTACAAACGGTTTGATTTGTCTAATCTTAGCAATTTCTTCTTAGCTAGCTACATAGTCCGCCTTTTGTATCAAAGATAATTGCGTAATTATCGTATTTCGTCGTCCTAACGTAGTCTACACTGCTATTCGCCCAGCAGCCAGCTAAGTAACTAGCTAACGTCTAAGACAATTGTGTAGTCTAGAGCGATTTTCTAGGTTAGCTAGCCAGCTATTGTCGTTCTTTTTAACGTAACGCAATCAACACTGCTAGCTAGCCAGCTAGCCCCCGACTAGCAGCACTGTAGAAACTATTACAGTACAACGGTTTGATTTGTTTGATCGTAGCCAGCTAGCTACATAGCCGTCTTTGTATCTAAGACAATTGTGTAGTCTAGAGCGATTTTCAGGTTAGCCAGCCAGCTATTGTTGTTCTTTTAACGTAACGTAACGCAATCAACACTGCTAGCCAGCTAGCTAGCCCCAAATAGCAGCACTGTAGAAACTATTACACTCGACCGGAACGACTTGATTAGTGTAGTGTCAACAACGCAGCCACTGCCAGCTAGCCTACTCCAGCAGTACTGTATCATTTCAATCATTTTAGTCAATAAGATTCTTGCCACGTAAGTTTCTTAACTTTCTGAACATTCGAGACGTGTAAGTCCACTTGTCATTCCAATCTCCTTGCATTAGCGTAGACTCTTCTGTAGCCTGTCAACTATGTGTCTATCTATCCCTGTTCTCTCCTCTCTGCACAGACCATACAAACGCTCCACACCGCGTGGCTGCGGCCACCCGATGGTAGTCCCAGCGCATTTACCCCGTGGAGTTCCAGGTCTCCAGCCTCTGGAACTGCCGATCTGCGGCCAACAAGGCAGAGTTCATCTCAGCCTATGCCTCCCTCCAGTCCTCGACTTGGCACTGACGGAAACATGGATCACCACAGATAACACTGCTACTCCTACTGCTCTCTCTTCGTCCGCCCACGTGTTCTTGCACACCCGAGCTTCTGGTCAGCGGGGTGGGTGGCACCGGATCATCTCTCCCAAGTGGTCATTCTCTCTTTCTCCCCTTACCCATCTGTCTATCGCCTCCTTTGAATTCCATGCTGTCACAGTTACCAGCCCTTTCAAGCTTAACATCCTTATCATTTATCGCCTCTCCAGGTTCCCTCCGGAGAGTTCATCAATGAGCTTGATGCCTTGATAAGCTCCTTTCCTGATGACGGCTCACCTCTCACAGTCCTGGGCGACTTTAACCTCCCCACGTCTACCTTTGACTCATTCCTCTCTGCCTCCTTCTTTCCACTCTCCTCTTTTGACCTCACCCTCTCACCTTCCCCCCTACTCCACAAGGCAGGCACACGCTCGACCTCATCTTTACTAGATGCTGTTCTTCCACTAACCTCATTGCAACTCCCCTCCAAGTCTCCGACCACTACCTTGTATCCTTTCCCTCTCAAGGCCTTCTATCCAACACTTCCCTGCCCCCTACTCGGATGGTATCGCGCCGTCCCAACCTTCGCATCTCTCCCCCGCTTCTCTCTCCTCTTCCATCCCTCTCTGCAGATGACTTCGTCAACCATTTTGAAAAGAAGGTCGACGACATCCGATCCTCGTTTGCTAAGTCAAACGACACCGCTGGTTCTGCTCACACTGCCCTACCTGTGCTCTGACCTCTTTCTCCCCTCTCTCTCCAGATGAAATCTCGCTTCTTGTGACGGCCGGCCGCCCAACAACCTGCCCGCTTGACCCTATCCCCTCCTCTCTTCTCCAGACCATTTCCGGAGACCTTCTCCTTACCTCACCTCGCTCATCAACTCATCCCTGACCGCTGGCTACGTCCCTTCCGTCTTCAAGAGAGCGAGAGTTGCACCCTTCTGAAAAAACCTACACTCGATCCCTCCGATGTCAACAACTACAGACCAGTATCCCTTCTTTCTTTTCTCTCCAAAACTCTTGAACGTGCCGTCCTTGGCCAGCTCTCCCGCTATCTCTCTCAGAATGACCTTCTTGATCCAAATCAGTCAGGTTTCAAGACTAGTCATTCAACTGAGACTGCTCTTCTCTGTATCACGGAGGCGCTCCGCACTGCTAAAGCTAACTCTCTCCTCTGCTCTCATCCTTCTAGACCTATCGGCTGCCTTCGATACTGTGAACCATCAGATCCTCCTCTCCACCCTCTCCGAGTTGGGCATCTCCGGCGCGGCCCACGCTTGGATTGCGTCCTACCTGACAGGTCGCTCCTACCAGGTGGCGTGGCGAGAATCTGTCTCCTCGCCACGCGCTCTCACCACTGGTGTCCCCCAGGGCTCTGTTCTAGGCCCTCTCCTATTCTCGCTATACACCAAGTCACTTGGCTCTGTCATAACCTCACATGGTCTCTCCTATCATTGCTATGCAGACGACACACAATTAATCTTCTCCTTTCCCCTTCTGATGACCAGGTGGCGAATCGCATCTCTGCATGTCTGGCAGACATATCAGTGTGGATGACGGATCACCACCTCAAGCTGAACCTCGGCAAGACGGAGCTGCTCTTCCTCCCGGGGAAGGACTGCCCGTTCCATGATCTCGCCATCACGGTTGACAACTCCATTGTGTCCTCCTCCCAGAGCGCTAAGAACCTTGGCGTGATCCTGGACAACACCCTGTCGTTCTCAACCAACATCATGGCGGTGGCCCGTTCCTGTAGGTTCATGCTCTACAACATCCGCAGAGTACGACCCTGCCTCACACAGGAAGCGGCGCAGGTCCTAATCCAGGCACTTGTCATCTCCCGTCTGGATTACTGCAACTCGCTGTTGGCTGGGCTCCCTGCCTGTGCCATTAAACCCCTACAACTCATCCAGAACGCCGCAGCCCGTCTGGTGTTCAACCTTCCCAAGTTCTCTCCCGTCACCCCGCTCCTCCGCTCTCTCCACTGGCTTCCAGTTGAAGCTCGCATCCGCTACAAGACCATGGTGCTTGCCTACGGAGCTGTGGGGAGCGGCACCGCAGTACCTCCAGGCTCTGATCAGGCCCTACACCCAAGCAAGGGCACTGCGTTCATCCACCTCTGGCCTGCTCGCCTCCCTACCATTGAGGAAGTACAGTTCCCGCTCAGCCCAGTCAAAACTGTTCGCTGCTCTGGCCCCCCAATGGTGGAACAAACTCCCTCACGACGCCAGGACAGCGGAGTCAATCACCACCTTCCGGAGACACCTGAAACCCCACCTCTTCAAGGAATACCTAGGATAGGATAAGTAATCCTTCTCACCACCCCCCCTTAATGATTTAGATGCACTATTGTAAAGTGGCTGTTCCACTGGATGTCCAGAAGGTGAATTGTGGCAAAAGGTCGCAAAGTTCAAGGGGGCCGAATACTTTCGCAAGGCACTGTACCTTTATTTGGTTTATAGGCAACCCGCCAAGTACACATCTTCAACTTCCATAAATTATAAATGAAACCGGGTGGGCCAAACATTTACATCCCAGTGAGCAAAATGACATTGAGAAGTACATTTATTTAATCTTGAAAATTTTCGGTTCTGAATGAAAGTTGAACGGACGTTGAAAATACATATTTTACAGAAATTGAAAATACAATTTCTTTCTGTCATTGTTTCTATGGCAGCATTTTAACCATACATCAAAAGCTTTAAACTGCACCCGTTGGTTTGGCCTCGTTTTGTTTGGCTTGCTCCTTAAGAAATGCTGGCAACCATGACAGAAGCCAAACGTGAGTTGGCTTGGGGATGTGGTTTGATGTGGCCTTTTCTTGGGTATGTCCTTGCCATCCCCAAGACACACCCATCTGTAAGAACCCTGCCATCAGCTGTTTCCCCCCACTAAATCACAACAAACAAACCTCCTGCAGTTTCAGTTCAATAACTACAGGCAGATGTATGGTGAGATGCCAAAGGAAGCTTTAAATGGGTCTCTAGCATATAGAGTAATTTATGAAGAATGCAATTGCTGAATTTATGTAGATATTCTACGTAAATAAGTGTTTTGATCACTTTCAAATGTAGTAGAAAGTCTATGTAGAATAAACAACCCTTCACATAATACCATAGAAGCAGTGTTCTGTTAATATAACAACGTGCACCTTTCATGTTTCTTTGTCATTGTAATGCAGATAATGTGCCAATCAGCATTTTGTCTGGTGATAATGGGGCTGCCTTGGCAAACATGTCAGTGGTCATACCTTCCTGTGTAGTGTCCCCTATACAACAAGAGTTCCCTGATCCTGGTGCAGAATACACAGGGTTTCTCCCTCCCCATATTGTCTGATAATGTTTAACAAATAATAATTTAATAAAAGACAATACAAGTAAAAGTTGTGTCTAGTAAAATGTTTATGCCAAGTGCCACGTCTCAGTATCAAGCCTGTCTATTAGTCTGAACTCCAACACATCATCCTGCAAGTCTCCAAGTGCTGGCTCCATAGATGCATCTGTGAACACATACACAGTCACTGTTCTATCACCAATGGCAGATAGTATAGGTGACATCTGACAAACAAACATATACTATGTTGAAGTTTGAACAGGTCAGACTAAACATACCTAACTCTGTTCTCCCCATCGACGACCGTTGGTGAGCAGGCAAGAGGTGAGGCTGGAGGTACATTTACATTTACATTTAAGTCATTTAGCAGACGCTCTTATCCAGAGCGACTTACAAATTGGTGAATTCACCTTCTGACATCCAGTGGAACAGCCACTTTACAATAGTGCATCTAAATCATTAAGGGGGGGTGAGAAGGATTACTTATCTTATCCTAGGTATTCCTTGAAGAGGTGGGGTTTCAGGTGTCTCCGGAAGGTGGTGATTGACTCCGCTGTCCTGGCGTCGTGAGGGAGTTTGTTCCACCATTGGGGGCCAGAGCAGCGAACAGTTTTGACTGGGCTGAGCGGGAACTGTACTTCCTCAATGGTAGGGAGGCGAGAGCAGGCCAGAGGTGGATGAACGCAGTGCCCTTGCTTGGGTGTAGGGCCTGATCAGAGCCTGGAGGTACTGCGGTGCCGTTCCCCTCACAGCTCCGTAGGCAAGCACCATGGTCTTGTAGCGGATGCGAGCTTCAACTGGAAGCCAGTGGAGAGAGCGGAGGAGCGGGGTGACGTGAGAGAACTTGGGAAGGTTGAACACCAGACGGGCTGCGGCGTTCTGGATGAGTTGTAGGGGTTTAATGGCACAGGCAGGGAGCCCAGCCAACAGCGAGTTGCAGTAATCCAGACGGGAAATGACAAGTGCCTGGATTAGGACCTGCGCCGCTTCCTGTGTGAGGCAGGGTCGTACTCTGCGGATGTTGTAGAGCATGAACCTACAGGAACGGGCCACCGCCATGATGTTGGTTGAGAACGACAGGGTGTTGTCCAGGATCACGCCAAGGTTCTTAGCGCTCTGGGAGGACGACACAACGGAGTTGTCAACCGTGATGGCGAGGTCATGGAACGGGCAGTCCTTCCCCGGGAGGAAGAGCAGCTCCGTCTTGCCGAGGTTC
>NW_027001947.1:0-6879 GCF_036934945.1 Oncorhynchus masou masou
CTTCAAATGCATCTAGTTGCTTCGGGAACAGATTCTCCAGTTGTTAGCACAGCTGTGGCAGAAGCAGGACCTGCTATCAAACTTCACTGACCTATAGCTGCATCACCTCCTACAGCCAGGGTGTCAATGAGTCGGGCGGCGTTGATCTGTTCCAGATGGTAAACTCAACTCCAATTGCCCTGGGAGACTGGTCACTAGCCAAGCACAGGAGGTCGGGAGGAAGGCAGTCTGGTCGGTCTCCATCTATCCTGGAACAACCCATCCGGTTATCAAACAGTTTTGCCCTGCTGGAGGCAGACCTCCACCAGCCCCGGAGTCAGCTTTGATCCTGGGATTTTACAAATAGCCAGCAGCCGGACACTCGCCACAACCTCTGTCCATACCGCCAGCCTAGCACACCTCCGGATGCCATCCACTGCGGGGAGTCAGGCCAGCCTGGCTGGGCAATTAATCTCATTTTGGCACCATCGTCACTCACGCTGGGTTTAATGACATTCTCTTCAGGCGATACTTGGAACAGAGCGAGGACTACAAAACTCTTATGACTACCGTGCCCGATTTCCTGCATTATATTTACTGGTAGTTACTGATAAACATGTTTACATGACTTAATTCATTTCCATTTTAAAAGTTACAACACCAACATAACATGACTGTTCTAGGAGAAGAGCAAATCAGTAGAACCAACACATCTCCCCTTGTCCAAATGGCCATGGGGTTGTCCATATATTGGACACTCTGTTTAAATGGCCATGGGGTTGTCCATATATTGGACACTCTGTTTAAATGGCCATGGGGTTGTCCATATATTGGACACTCTGTTTAAATGGCCATGGGGTTGTCCATAGGATGGACACACTGTTTAAATGGCCAAACGGTTGAGTTAGACGTTCAAAAGATTCACACATTTTGATTCACACATTTTGATTCACACATTTTGATTGTACACAGCAAATTGGCCAGTGTTACCTAGTGTTGATTTTTCAGTGCAGGAGTTTAATGCACTCTGTTATAGTGAAATTAACACTCAGTGGTGTAAAAGAACCACAGTTTTGGTGTTAATAACCAGTGTTGCGTATGAGAGTTTTGTGTATATTTTTGTGTATATTGTGTATATTTTTTTGGGACTGTTTTTAATATCTATTTTTACATGTAAATTTGATTGATTAAAATTATACTACCAAAAAACAAATAACATACATTTTTCTAAACTAATCCCAATCAATTAGTTAGATTTACTGCCTCCATTACTGAAATGTTTGTTCCAAACTCTTGACAGTCATTCTGAACGCAGGTTGAGGGTGAATAAAAATTCCAAGAACCAGCATAGTTTGACTTGCACGCCTGATGTGGCTTGTAAACCAGGAGGTTTAGACACCATTGTATTACATTTTTTTAACAGGGTGAATCTAGGCCATCAAATGAAAGGACAAGTGATTTAAGTATTGTCATAAAACATGTCAGGTTAATGATAGCATTGCCTACGGTAAGAACTCATTAGATCAAGCCTACAGGACTTAAAATAAACAAATTCAACTACCATCTCTCGTTCACTAAGAAATACAGTTGTGGGTGGTAACTATACAATTCACTCGAAAAGCCAAGTCACACTGGGAAATTATATGGGAGGCGTAGCTAAGTGTGGGCGTGGCTTTCACGTAGTTATTCCTGGTGACCCGTGAGTGGAAGTGTTGTGCCAGTTCAAGTGGTCTATTGTTATGTTTTAAAACTTTGAAGTGTGTGAACACATGGATGTGATCATTCTACAGTGTTCCCTGCAGCGCAAACCTTGTGTGATTAGAACACTTCATTAGAATGTCTAGTTACAATTAATGCAACAGTCAGTGTTTGACCTGGCTCCACTTTTTATTGTTTATTGTTATTGTTATTTTTAAATTAACAGAAACATTTTGTACAAACAGTCTTTACAATGTCTTCAATGTCAGCAGTTTATTTTAGTGTGTGATGTTCAGACAGACACAGAAGTAGCAAACAGAATAACACAAGTCTCATCCAAACCATCTCTTCACCTTGTTTTAGCACACAGACTGGAATATATTATGGGATTATCCGATGGCATTGAGGAGTACACCACGTCAGTCATCGGCTTCATCAATAAGTGCATCGATGACGTCGTCCCCACAGTGACCATACGTACATACACCAACCAGAAGCCATGGATTACAGGCAACATCCGCATCGAGCTAAAGGCTAGAGCTGCCGCTTTCAAGGAGCGGGAGACTAATCTGGACGCTTATAAGAAATCCTGCTCCTCCCTCAGAGGAACCATCAAACAACCAAAGCATCAATACAGGATTAAGACTGAATCCTACTACACCAGCTCTGATGCTCATTGGATGTGGCAGGGCTGTCACGTTCTGACCATAGTTCTTTTGTGTTTTCCTTGTTTTAGTGTTGGTCAGGACGTGAGCTGGGTGGGCATTCTATGTTGTGTGTCTAGTTTGTCCGTTTCTATGTATGGCCTGATATGGTTCTCAATCAGAGGCAGGTGTTAGTCATTGTTTCTGATTGAGAACCATATTTAGGTAGCTTGTTTTGTGTTGGGGTTTGTGGGTGGTTGCTTCCGTGTCTGTGTTTTACACGGTACTGTTTTTCTGTTTCGGTTATTCACGTTACGTTTATTGTTTTTGTATGGAGTGTTCAGTTTATGTGTTTAAATAAATAACCATGGACACTTACCACGCCTGCATATTGGTCCTCCGATCCTTCTCGCCTCTCCTCTTCAGACGAAGAGGAGGAAAACCATTACAAGGGCTTGAAAACTATTACGGGCTACAAAGGGAAACCCAGGCGTGAGCCGCCCAGTGACGCGAGCCTACCAGATGAGCTAAATGTATTTTATTCTCGCTTTGAAGCAAGCAACACTGAATCATGCACGAGAGCACCAGCTGTTCTGGATGACTATGTGATAACACTCTCAGGAGCCGATGTGAACAAAACCTTTAACCTTTTGTAACTAGGGGGCAGTATTTTCATTTTTAGATAAAAAACGTTCCCTTTTTAAACGGGATATTTTGTCACGACAAGATGCTCGACTACGCATATAATTAAAAAACACTCTGACGTTTCCAAAACTGCAAAGATATTGTCTGTGAATGCAATAGAACTGATGTTACAGGCGAAACCCAGATACAAATCCAACCAGGAAGTGCCCCATATTTTGAAAGCCCTGCATGCCAATGACTCCTTATATGGCTGTGAATGGGCTACAAATGGGCTTACGCTTTCTACGTATTCCCCAAGGTGTCTACAGCCTTGTGATGTCTTTTACGCATTTATGTTGAAGAATAGCCATAAGGGACCACATTGAGCATGTGGTCACATGATGGCTCCGCATGAAAAATCTTGCGTAAAGTACACAAGTAGCCATTTTTCCAATCGCTTCTTATGAGAAACCAATTGTCCCGGTGGATATTTTATCGAATAGATATGTGAAAAACACCTTGAGGATTGATTCTAAACAACGTTTGCCATGTTTCTGTCGATATTATGGAGCTAATTTGGAAAAAAGTTTGGCATCGTAATGATATGGCTTGTCTAGCGTTGGATGTAAAGCATATTTTGAAAATCCGAGATGACAGAGTGATTAACAAAAGGCTAAGCTGTGTCTCAATATATTTCATTTGTGATTTTCATGAATAGGAACATTTTCTAGGGATATTTATGGCCGCTGCGTTATGCTAATTAGTTTGAGGCTATGATTACACCCGCATGCGGGAGTGGGTAGTGATTAATCAGGTCAACATTCACAAAGCCGATGGGCCAGACGGATTACCAGGACGTATACCCAAATCATGTGCGGACCAACTGGTAAGTGTCTTCATTGAAGGTAACATGCCTAACTGATTACCGCCCCGTAGTACTCACGTCGGCAGCCATGAAGTGCTTTGAAAGGCTGGTCATGGCTCACATCAACAGCATCCTCCCAGACACCCTAGACTCACTCCAATTCACATACCACCCCAACAAATCCACATATGACGCAAATCTCAATTGCTCTCCACACTGCCCTTTCTCACCTGGACAAAAGGAACACCTATGTGAGAATACTGTTCATTGACTACAGCTCAGCGTTCAACACCATAGTGCCCACGAAGCTCATCACTAAGCTAATTACTCTGGGACTTTGGGACTAAACATCCCCCTCTGCAACTGGATCCGGGACTTCCTGAAGCCCCCCAGGTGGTAAGAGTAGGCACAATGCCACGCTGATCCTTAACACTGGGGCCCTCAGGGGGTGTGTACTTCGTCCCCTCATGTATTCCCTATTCACTCATGACTGTGTAGCCAATCATGACTTATACACCATCATTAAGTTTGCTGAGAACTAGGCAGTGGTAGGCCTGATCACCGGTGAGACAGCCTATAGGGAGGAGTCAGAGAGAACTGGCAGTGTGGTGCCAGGACAACAACCTCTGCACGCCAAGTCTGGGACCAAAAGGAAGCTCCTCAGCAGCTTCTATCCCCAAGCCATTAGACTGCTGAACAATTTATAAAAATAGCCCCTGGACAATTTACATTGACCCCTGTAAAAGCCAAAGCCTCATTATTGTTATTCTTAATGTGTTTCTTTTTATTATTACTTTTTACTTCAGTTTATTTACCACCAGTTTATTTATTTTTATTTGGTAAATATTTTCTTAACTCTGTTGAACTGCACTGTTGTTTAAGGGCTAGTAAGTAAACATTTCACGATATGGTCTACACTTGTTGTATTCGGCACATGTGACGAATAAAGTTTGATTTGATTTTGCTATAACATCTTTGTTCCGGGACATTTACGTGACTCCCAGAATGCATTGAATGATGTCAACAAAAATGGCTCCACATAAAGCCAGACAATAGCTTAAGGAAGCTGAAGGACCACTATTTATAATAAGGGTTACATTGATAAAATCAAGACAGAGAAAAAGTGACCTCCCCATACCCCAAATAACAATTAAAACAAAGTGGATAGTACAGAACATGACTACCATTTAACCATCACTTCTTGGACAAACCAGAGCCTTAGATATGCAGAGTTAGAAACTGTTTCTTTGTCCTGTAAGCATTACATGAATTTTGATAGAGCTGCGGGCCAGAAGATTGTGAATCCACAGGACAAGAGTAGGGGTGGAAAGATCTCCTACATCGTAAAAGCATTTCATGACCCATCACCGTATTTTCAGGTCCGAGAAAAAATGCCTTTTAAAAAACATTTCATGCAATTCTACGTAATTTGACATTTTAAAAGATTATTTTTTTCATACCACACAAATTATCTAAATATACAGGGTAAGATTGGACAGAGAAAGGCCCATGTGTTCATCTTATCATAGTTGTCCAATGTCAAATCAGCGTGTCTTGTTTGCAAATAACAAAATCTGAGACGGCATTAGGAATCTGAGCACGATACTTCAACGGTTATGACTACATTTCCACCCCAGACAGAGTAGACCAACCTTTCCCCCCAGACAGAGTAGACCGACCTTTCCCCCCAGACAGAGTAGACCGACCTTTCCACCCAGAGAGAGTAGGGACTACCTTTCCCCCCAGACAGAGTAGACCGACCTTTCCCCCCAGACAGATTAGGGACTACCTTTCCACCTCAGACAGAGTAGGTCTACCTTTCCCCCCAGACAGATTAGGGACTACCTTTCCCCCCAGACAGAGTAGGACCTACCTTTCCCCCAGACAGAGTAGGGCCTACATTTCCACCCCAGACAGAGTAGACCAACCTTTCCCCCCAGACAGAGTAGGGCCTACCTTTCCCCCCAGACAGAGTAGACCAACCTTTCCACCCAGACAGAGTAGGGCCTACCTTTCCCCCCAGACAGAGTAGGGCCTACCTTTCCCCCCAGACAGAGTAGGGCCTACCTTTCCTCCCAGACAGATTAGGGACTACCTTTCCACCCAGACAGAGTAGGGCCTACCTTTCCCCCCAGACAGAGTAGGGACTACCTTTCCCCCCAGACAGAGTAGCCCGACCTTTCCCCCCAGACAGAGTAGGGCCTACCTTTCCCCCAGACAGAGTAGCAAACCTTTCCTCCCAGACAGAGTAGGGACTACCTTTCCCCCAGACAGAGTAGGGACTAATTCTTCCCCAGACAGAGCGTAGACCCCTTTCCCCCAGACAGAGTAGACCGACCTTTCCCCCCAGACAGAGTAGACCGACCTTTCCCCCCAGACAGATTAGGGACTACCTTTCCCCCCAGGCAGAGTAGGGCCTACCTTTCCCACCAGACAGATTAGGGACTACCTTTCCCCCCAGACAGATTAGGGACTACCTTTCCCCCCAGACAGATTAGGGACTACCTTTCCCCCCAGACAGATTAGGGCCTACCTTTCCCCCCAGACAGAGTAGACCAACCTTTCCACCCAGACAGAGTAGGGCCTACCTTTCCCCCCAGACAGAGTAGGGACCACCTTTCCCTCCAGACAGAGTAGGGCCTACCTTTCCACACCACACAGAGTAGGGCCTACCTTTTCCCCCAGACAGAGTAGACCGACCTTTCCCCCCAGACAGATTAGGGACTACCTTTCCCCCCCAGACAGAGTAGGGCCTACCTTTCCACGTCAGACAGAGTAGGACCTACCTTTCCACCCCAGACAGAGTAGGGCCTAACTTTCCACCCCAGACAGAGTAGGGCCTACCTTTCCACCTCAGACAGAGTAGACCTACCTTTCCACACCAGACGGAGTAGACCTACCTTTCTACCCCAGACAGAATAGGGCCTACCTTTCCACCCCAGACAGAGTAGGGCCTAACTTTCCACCCCAGACAGAGTAGGGCCTACCTTTCCACCTCAGACAGAGTAGACCTACCTTTCCACACCAGACGGAGTAGACCTACCTTTCTACCCCAGACAGAATAGGGCC
>NW_027001948.1:0-6878 GCF_036934945.1 Oncorhynchus masou masou
TACTACTACTACTGATACTGCTACTACTACTACTGATACTACTACTAACTACTACTACTGACACTACTGCTACTACTATGATACTGCTACTACTACTACTGATACTACTGCTACTACTGACTACTGACTACTACTACTACTACTGATACTACTACTACTGAATACTGCTACTACTACCAGCTGCTACTACTACTACTACTGATACTACTACTACTACTACTACTACTACTACATACTACTACTACATACTACTACAACTAATACTGACTGCTACTGCTACCACTAACTACTACTGATAACTACTACTACTACTACTGATACTACTACTAATACTACTACTACTAATACTGCCAACTACTACTACTGATACTGCTACTAACTACTACTACTACTACTACTACTACTACTACTACTGATACTACTACCGACACTCTAGGTGCTACTGCTACTACTACTGACTGCTACTGATACTACTGCTACTACTACTACTACTACTACTACTACTACTACTGATACTGCTACTGATACTACTGATACTACTGACTACTACTACTACTACTGATACTACTACTACTACTACTACTACTACTGCTACTACTACTAATACTGCTACTACTACTGATACTGCTACTACTACTACTACCAATTACCACTGACTCGCTACTACTACTACTACCGATCACCACTACCTACCGCTAATACTGCTACCGCTACCACCACTACTACCACTACCACTACCGATACCACTACCACTACTACTACCGATACTACTACTACCGACTACTACTACCGCTACTGATACCACTACCGATACCACCACTACTACTACCGATACCACTACCACTACTACTACCGCTACTACTACCTGATACCACTACCAATACCATCGCTACCACTACTAACACTACCACTACTACTAACGCTACTACCACTACCGACTACCACTACTACCGACTACCGCGATACCACTACCGCTACCACCACCACCACTACTACCGACTACCACTACCACCGATACCGCTACCACCACCACTACCACCACTACCACTAATACCGCTACCACCACTACCACTACCACTACCACTACCGATACCACCACTACCTACCACCGACTACCACCGACGTTCACCACCACCACCGATACCACTACCGCTACCACCGACCACCACCACCGATACCACCACCACCATCACCACCTACCACTACCACCACCATCACCGATACCACCGCTACCACCACCGATACACCACTACCACTACCGACCACCACCGATACCACCGCCACTACCACCACCACCGGCCACCACCACCACCACCACCACCAATACCACCTCTACCACCGATTACCACCACCACACCACCACCACCACCACCACCGACACCACCACCACCACCACCACCACCACCGACACCACCACCGACACCACCACCACTACCATACAATTACCACCGATACTACCACCTGATACCATCACCGATACCGATACCACTGATACCACCACCGATACCGCTACCACCACTACCGATACCACTACCACCACCGCCACCGACACCACCACCACCGCTACCACCACCACCGACCACCGATCACCGCTACTACCACCGATACCACCACCGATACCACCGCTACCACCACCGATACCACCGCCACTACCACTACCGATACCGCTACCACTACTACCACCACTACCGCTGATACCACTACCACCACCACCGCTACCTCGACTACCGCTACCGCTACCACTGATACCACTACTACCGCTACCACCGATACCACCGCCACCGATACCACCACCACTCGATACCAATACCACTACCAATACCTACCACCGACACCACCACCTACCACTACCACCGATACCTAACCACCAATTACCACCACCATACCACTGCATTACCACCACCGATACAACCGGATACCAATACCACCGCCACCACCACCGATACCACACTACCACCGATAACACCACCACCGCCACCATCACGATACTCACCACCGATACTACCACTACCACCACCGACACCACCACCACTACCACCACCGCCGACACCACCGCCACCACCACCACCACCACCGATACCACCGTCACTACCACTACCACTACCACCACCACTACCACTACCGCCGACACCACCGTCACCACCACCACCGCCACCACCGATACAACCAATACCGATACCACCACCGCTGATACCACCGCTACCACCACTACCACCACTACCACTACCACTACCACCGCTACCACCGCTACCGATACCACCGCTACCACCACTACCAATTACCACTACCGCTGACACCACCGCCACCACCACCACCACCACCACCAATACGATACCACTGCCACTACCACTACCACCATTACCCATACCGATACCACCACCACTACCACCACTACCACCACTACCACTGATCACTACCACTACTACTACCACCACCGCCACTACCACCACTACCACTACCACCACCGAACTACTACTACCACTACCACTACCACTACCACTGATACCACTACCACTACCACCAATACCACCACCGACTACCTACCAATACCACTACCACTACCACTAATACTACTACCGCTACCACTACTACCACTACCACTACCACTACTACCACTACCACTACCACTACCACTACTACTTCACCACCTATTGACTACCACTGCTACTACCACTACCACTACTACTACTACTACTACCACCTCACTACTACCACTACTACCACTACCACTACCGACTACCACCACTACTACTACCACTACCTACCACTGACCACTACTACCACCACTACCACTACCACTACCACCACTACTGATACTACTACTACTACCACCACCACTACCGCTACCACTGACTACCACTACTACTACTACTCACTACCACTACCGCACTACCACTACCACCGATACCACTACCACTACCACCGACTACTACCACTACTACTACAAGCTGATACCACCACTACCACTACTACTACCACCGACTACCAATACCACTACCACTACTACCACTACTACCACTACCACTACCACTGACACCACTACCACTACCACTGATTACCACTACTACCACTACCACCGATACCACTACTACCACTGATACCACTACTACCACTACTACTACCACTACCACTACCTACTACCGATACTAACTACCACCACTACGCTACCACCACTACCACCACTACCACTACCACTACCACTGATACCACTACCACTACCACCACTAATACTACCACTACTACTACTACTACCACTACCACTACCACCACTACCACCGATTACCACCACCACTACCACTACTACTACCACTGATACCACTGCCACCATTCACCAATACCTACCACTAATACCACTACCACTACTACCACTGACCACTACCACCACTACTAATACTACTACCACTACTACCACTACCACTACTACCACTACCGATACTACCAATACTACCACCGATTACCACTACCACTACTACCACTACTACCACTGATACTACTACCACTACCACTGATACCACTACCATACTACTACCGACTACTCACTACTACTACCACTGATACTACTACTCACTGACACTACTACTACTACTGATACTACTACCACTACTACTACCACTAACTACCGACTACTACTACTACTACTACTACCACTGATACCACTACTACTACTACTCGATACTACTACCACTACCATACTACTACTACTACCACTACTACTACTGACTACTACTACTACTACCACTACTACTACTACTACTACTACTACTACTACTGTACTACTACTACTACTACTACTGACTACTACTACTACTACTACTGACTACTACTACTACTACTACTACCACTACCACTACTACTACTAATACCATACTACTACTACTGCCACTAATACCACTACTACTACTACCACTGATACTACTACTACTACTGATACTACTGATCCTACTACCACTACTACTACTTATTATACTCAATACTGATACTACTAATATTACTACTGATAATTACCAATACTGATACTACTGACCCTACTACCACTACTACTACTTACCACTACTGGATACCACTACTACTACTACTGATACTACTACTACTACTACTACTGATACTACTACTACTACTGACACTACTACTACTACTGATATGACTACTACTACTGATACTGTTGTCATCTCCATTCCATACGATACTACTACCACTACTACTACTAGTAGATACTGTCATCTCAACTCTCCATACTACTACCTATTACACTACTCTCCATACTCCCAACTACTGACTACTAATACTACTACTACTGTCCTCCCCATCTCCATATTTAGATACTACTACTACTGTCCTCTCCATCTCCATACAAGGTGACTAGTACTACTACTACTGTTACTACTACTACTGATACTACTACTACTGATACTACTACTACTACTGTCCTCTCCATCTCCATACAACTACTACTGTTACTACTACTACTGATACTACTACTACTGATACTACTACTACTGTCCTCTCCATCTCCATACTACTACTACTACTACTTCTACTACTACTACTAGATACTAGTACTACTGTCATCTCCATCTCCATACTACTACTACTACTACTACTACTGATACTACTACTACTAATACTACTACTGTCCTCCCCATCTACTACTACTACTAATACTACTACTACTGATACTAGTACTACTACTCTGTTACTACCGATACTACTACATACTGCTACTACTACTACTGTCCTCTCCATCTCCAATACACCACTACTAGTACTACTACTACTACTACTACTACTACTGATACTACTACTACTGATACTACTACTACTGTACTACTATCCATCTCTACTACTACTACTACTGATACTACTACTACTACTACTACTACTACTGTCCTCTCCACTGGATACTACTACTACTACTACTACTACTACTACTACTACTACTACTACTGTCTCTCCTCTCCACTACTACTACTACTAATACTACTACTACTACTACTACTACTACTACTACTACTACTGCTACTAATGTCTATCTCCATACTACTACTACTACTACTACTACTACTACTACTACTACTACTATTGATACCTACTCCATCTCCATACTACTACTACTGTCCTCTCCATCTCCATACTACTACTACTGACTGATGCTAATACTACTGATAATGATGATAACTACTACTACTACTACTACTGATAATGATGCTACTACTACTGCTACATGGATAATGACTACTACTACTACTACTACTGATAATGATGCTAACACTACTACTACTGATAATGATGCTACTACTACTGCTACTACTGATAATGATGCTACCACTACTACTACTACTACTGATAATACTACTACTACTGATAATGATGCTAATACTACTGATAATGATGCTACTACTACTACTACTACTACTACTGATAATGATGCTACTACTACTGCTACTACTGATAATGATGCTATACTACTACTACTACTGATAATGATGCTACTGATAATGACTACTACTACTACTGATAATGATGCTACTACTACTACTACTACTATTGATAATGATGCTACCACTACTACTACTACTACTGATAATGATGCTACCACTACTACTACTGCTGATAATGATGCTAGTACTACTACTACTGATAATGATGCTACTACTACTGCTACTACTTCTACTGATAATGATGCCACTACTACTACTACTACTGATAATGATGCTACTACTACTACTACTACTGATAATGATAATGATGCTACTACTACTACTACTGATAATGATACTACTACTACTACTACTACTACTGATAATGATGCTACTACTACTACTACTACTGATAATGATGCTACTACTACTACTACTGATACTGATACTACTACTACTACTGATAATGATGCTACTACTACTACTACTACTACTGATAATGATGCTACTACTACTACTACTACTGATAATGATGCTACTACTACTACTACCGCTGATAATGATGCTAGTACCTACTACTACTGATAATGATGCTACTACTACTGCTACTACTGCTACTACTACTGATAATGATGCTACCAACACTACTACTGCTGATAATGATGCTAGTACTACTACTACTGATAATGATGCTACTACTACTGCTACTCTACTACTACTACTGCTACCACTACTACTACTACTACTACTACTACTACTGACTACTGATGCTACTACTACTACCACTACTACTGACTAATACTGCTACCACTACTACTACTACTGACTACTGACTACCACTACTACTACTACTGATACTGACTACTACTACACTACTACTACTACTACTACTACGTACCACTACCACTACTACTACTGCTGCTACTACTACTACTACTGCTACTACCACTACTACTACGCTACCACTATCAACTAATGCTACTACTACTACTACTACTACTTGTACTACTACCGATATTGATGCTACCACTACTACCACTACTACTGATAATGTACTACTACTACTGCTACTACTTCTGACTACTGATGCACTACCACTACTACTACCAACTACCACGCTGTACTACTACTACTACTAACTGATGCTACCACTACTACTACTACTACTACTACTACTACTACCACTACTGCTACTACTGATGTTACTACTACTACTACTACTACTACTACTGATGCTACCACCACTACTACTACTGATAATGATGCTAGTACTACTACTACTGACAATGATGCTACCACTACTACTACTACTACTGCCACTACTGACTGCTACCACTACTACTACTACTACGACAACTGACTGCTACCACTACTACTACTACTACTACTACTTCTACTACTCTACCACCACTACTACCCCTACCACTACCACTAGTACCACTACTACTACTACTACTACTA
>NW_027001949.1:0-6877 GCF_036934945.1 Oncorhynchus masou masou
ATTATTCGTTGGTTATTACTGCATTGTCGGAACTAGAAGCACAAGCATTTCGCTACACTCGCATTACAGTTTTTTTCGATTGCTAAACGACAATGGACACAACTGGAGTCACATGTGCAAAACTCTAACTACAGTCTGCACAACAGCAGTTCATGTGGACCAAACTCTAGTTCGTTTTTCATTGCTTGAACACAGTTTTCAAAACTCTACACACTTATCCCATGACTTTAACCACAACCTGCACAACACTGTGGATTTACAGCACTTTGTTCAAATGCTAACACACTGCTGTCAAAACTGTGAACCACACATTCAAAACGGAATAGATTTCAGCCTTGTGCCTTTCAAACACTGCTGATTGCAATTTCAGCTGAAAGGCAAAGCAGGTGTCTTGTTTTAGACTTGTTAGTGAACACACACACATATTACAGTATATATAGGTAGAGCTCAGAAAGACTCATTTTGGAAATGGAACAAGGAAGATGGGTTCGTGGAGGGAGAAGGTAGCAGCAGGAGGCATGAGTGGAGGAAGACAAAGAAGACAAAGAGCTGTTATTTCAGATGAAATAAGGGGCTACACTTATAGACCATGTCGTGAACCATGGTCTCTTAATGAGAGAGGCAGGTTGAGGGGTGCAACCCAATCTGCAAAGATCCACAGTGGCATCTGTACGCGAATTTTCCATCATACAAACAGGTGAGAGTTACATCCTTACAGTAAATGAAAACATTACAGGAATCTATTTGTATTGCAATTATATAATATTTACACAGATATATATTACAGGCTTGACTAAATATATTTTTACAACAGGACCCAAAGGCTATTCCCCAACAGGGGGAAGAGGAAAAATATTTTCAGATGCGCAGGAAAATGCTATTGTTGACATGGTTGTTGTCAACAATGCAATAAAAACTGCGGGAGATTCAAGATAGAGTGCTGGCTGATAATGATATATTTGACCATGTTAATTCTGTCAGCACAACAACTATTGCTCGAGTCCTAAAGAAACACAAGTTACAATGAAACTGTTATACACTGTACCGTTCGAGAGAAACAGTGAACGGGTAAAAGAGCAAAGATACCAATATGTCCAGGTAAGACGTCTGAGGTTACGTACACAGCTATACAAAATATTTACAGTTAAAAAAACACTTGCATTTCTACAGTAAAACTGTGCACTTACTGTTTTTCAGAGAGTAATGGAGGTGGAAGCACTGGAAAGACCACATTCATTTGTATTTATCGATGAAGCTGGATTTAACCTTGCCAAACACGGTGCAGAGGAAGGAATGTTATAGGTCAAAGGGCCACTGTGGAGGTTCCAGGCCAAAGGGGGAAATATCACCATGTGTGCTGCAATGGCCAATGATGGTTTGCTTCTCAACACACCACTCATTGGCCCATACAACACAGAAAGGCTTATAGCTTTCCTAGAACAGCTCTATGCTCAGCTAGTGCCAGCAGAACAGGGGAGCCAGTAAGAAACCCCCAAATTTTTGTCATAGTTTGCGAAAACGTTGCTTTTCACCACTCTGCAGCTGTCACAGATTGGTTTGCAGCACATCACAGATTTATGGTTTTGTACCTGCCTGCATATTCACCCTCCTCCAACCCAATAGAGGAGTTTTTTCTCTGCCTGGAGGTGGAAAGTGTTTGGTCACCACCACATGACCAAATGTCTCTTTTGGAAGCCATGCGTGCCGGATGTGAGGACACGAGTCCAGAGGACTGCCAGGCACTCCAGAAGGTTCTTCCCCAGGTGCATGGCAAGAGAAAACATTAGATGTGATGTTGAAGAAAACCAGTGGCCTGATGCTAGAGAGAGGCAGGATTAGCCCCTCAATTATTTGTTTGAATTACAGTATGTACTTTTAGTTTCTACCTTTTTTTTCTCATTACTGTAATTCCGTAAATTACTACAGACTATTGAAGCAAACTGCTAATTTTCATTTACCTTAAAGAATTGTTATGTTCTAAAAATTTTAATAAATCATGTGAAAGAATGTCACTCTTTTCTTTGAAGAAAATATTACTTTGTATGAAGTCACTGAAATTGTTCAAACTGTAAAGATGAAAAGTTTGTATTTTCTGTATTGGTGTTTGATGCCAGTGTTTTTACTCTCAGTGTGTTCTGAGTGACAGTGTGTGTTATCTCAGTGAGGGTTGTGCATAGTGTTTGGCTGCACTGAGCGTGTTTTGAGCCATGTGTTAAGAGTTGTGTTGCTTGGAATGAGTTTTGCAGGTGATGTGAACTGTTTAGCTCAGGTGACTGTTGGTAGTGCAGACTGTAGTTAGAGTTTTCCACATGTGACTCCAGTTGTGCCCACTGACGTTTAGCAATCGAAAAAAACTGTAACATCTGCTAACCATGTGTATGTGACAAATAAAATTTGATTTGATTTGATTTGAGTTGGACCAGCACCCCAAGTAAATGTCCAACTGTCCCTAATTGCAACATTAGTGAAGTGAAGTTTGATGAATTGTAGGCTTAGTTATTTTTTTACTAATGTTAAGGTTTGCAGAGTGTTTATTCTGTCACAGTCGTTGTATGGAGGAGACCAAGGCACAGCGTGGTAAGTTTATTATTCTTAATTTATTAAAGAAATGCAACACTGAACAAACTATATAAAACGAACCATGACGCTAATACGGCTAGTGCAGACAGGCAACTAAACATAGAATAAGAACCAACAAATACCCTATGGTAATGGCTACCTAAATATGGTCCCCAATCAGAGACAACGATAGACAGCTGCCTCTGATTGGGAAACCAATTTAGGCCACCATAGACCTACATATTCCTAGACTTACAAAAACCTAGATATACAAAAAAAACTAGACAATACAAAAACTAACATACCCACCCTAGACACACTGACCTGACCAAAATAATAAAATAAACAAAGATAACTAAGGTCAGGGCGTGACATATTCTTCCACCTGTGTTCTCCAACGTAATGACCAAAGACATATTCAACAGTAAAGTGTCTGTGGCTAATATCATAGAAAATAGTTTTTTCTATATTTAAAGACAGAGAACAACTATTTATGGTCAAAAGTGATTAATCCATAAGAGGAGGGTAACCATGGAAACCAGATGTTGCTCTAGGGCTGTCAAACAATAAAAAAATGTACTGAGTTAATCAGCAGATTTGCTTTTATTTCAAATTCAGAATTTGTCAAAATTGAGCTGTAATTCAAGATTTTTTTACAAAAGCGTTTTTTTTTTACAAAAGCAAAATCAAGGAAGTTAATAAAGCACATGTAGCTTTTTATCAACTTTAACCTCAATGTCTGCTTGTTTTGATATAACATTGTTGTTTTTAGTTGCATAGATTATTTTAAAATAAACCTTTATTTAACTAGGCAAGTCAGTTAAAAGAACAAATTGCATTTACAATGACGTCCTACCCCGCCAAACTGGATGACTAGGGGCCAATTGTGCGCCGCCCATGGGACTCTAATCACGTCCGGTTGTGATACAGCCTGTATATTGATGTTTTCATTTTTATTCACACGACAGACCATGCGACACTGTGATTACAAGGCGGCACCAGATGTGAAGAGCTGAGCTACATACAGCCCAAAAGTTATTTTCCCGAGGCTTTAGAAGACATATGCATTTAACAGTTTGTTTTTGGGACATAATAAATATGATTATTCCGCCTTTGGGAAATTAATTTACTTGAAAGTCTTTCTGTCTGAAATAGTCTCTTGTATTTCCCAAAGCACACACAGTCAGGTTGAACAGACCAGTTCTTTTCTTCTGCCGCTAGCTCTCTTTGCGGTGGAGGTCTGGGTTTCAGTATTGAGTGTTTCCTCTATTCTCTTCCATTCTGCTGTGGCTGTGTGAAGAGCTAGAGTACATGTTTATGGCTGCTGGAGACACAGGCTTCATGCACACCTCTACTAGGGCTGAGAACGATCTTACTAAAATTTGGATCTGTCAGATGAGAAAAATCGTTACAGCATCCATCCTCCTTTGTGTGTGTGTGTGTGTGTGTGTGTGTGTGTGTGTGTGTGTGTGTGGTGTGTGTGTGTGTGTGTGCGTGTGTTTGCGACTGTGTGTGAGTGTGACGGCTACTGAAAGCCCATATGATGGTCCTGTAAGACACACTTTACATATCGATCTACGTGTGGTGTGTTGTAACTGCCTCCTCTCCTCTCTCTAGTCCAGGTGTGTGTGTTGTAACTGCCTCCTCTCCTCTCTCTCGTCCAGTTGTGTGTGTTGCAACTGCCTCCTCTCCTCTCTCTAGTCCAGGTGTGTGTGTTGCAACTGCCTCCTCTCCTCTCTCTAGTCCAGGTGTGTGTGTTGTAAATGCCTCCTCTCCTCTCTCTAGTCCAGGTGTGTGTGTGTTGTAACTGCCTCCTCTCCTCTCTCTAGTCCAGGTGTGTGTGTTGTAACTGCCTCCTCACCTCTCTCTAGTCCAGGTGTGTGTGTTGTAACTGCCTCCTCTCCTCTCTCTAGTTCAGGTGTGTGTGTTGCAACTGCCTCCTCTCCTCTCTCTAGTTCAGGTGTGTGTGTTGTAACTGTCTCCTCTCCTCTCTCTCGTCCAGGTGTGTGTGTGTTGTAACTGCCTCCTCTCCTCTCTCTCGTCCAGGTGTGTGTGTTGTAAATGCCTCCTCTCTCTCTCTCTCGGCCAGGTGTGTGTGTGTTGTAAATGCCTCCTCTCCTCTCTCTAGTTCAGGTGTGTGTGTTGTAACTGCCTCCTCTCCTCTCTCGTCCAGGTGTGTGTGTTGTAAATGCCTCCTCCCCTCTCTCTAGTTCAGGTGTGTGTGTTGTAAATGCCTCCTCTCCTCTCTCTTGTCCAGGTGTGTGTGTGTTGTAAATGCCGCCTCTCCTCTCCCTCGTCCAGGTGTGTGTGTGTTGTAAATGCCTCCTCTCCTCTCTCTAGTTCAGGTGTGTGTGTTGTAACTGCCTCCTCTCCTCTCTCTAGTCCAGGTGTGTGTAAATGCCTCCTCCTCTCTCTCCAGTCCAGGTGTGTGATCCCTCTCCTGCCTCCTCTCTCCTCTCTCTCCAGGTGGTGTGTTCTAAATGCCTGGTCTCCTCTTCCTCCCAGGTGTGTGTGTGTTGTAAATGTGTGTGTTCTCAGTTCAGGTGTGTGTGTGTGTAATCTGGCCCCCTCCTGTGTGTGTCCTCTCCCTCCAGGTGTAGGTCTGTTGTGTGCCTGTCTCCTGTCTCTCGTCCAGGTGTGTGTGTGTGTTGTAAATGCCTCCTCTCCTCTCTCTAGTCCAGGTGTGTGTGTTGTAAATGCCTCCCTCCTCTCTAGTCCAGGTGTGTGTTGTAAATGCCTCCCTTCCTGTGTGTCCTCCAGTGTGTGTGTCCCTCTGTGTGTGTGTGTGCCCCTCTGTCCAGGTGTGTGTGTGTGTGTGTCCTCTCCTCCTGTGTGTGTCCTTTGTGTGTGTGTCCTCCTCCTGTGTGTCTTCGTCCAGGTGTGTAAAAGAAGTGTGTGTGTCCCCTCTGGTCCTCCAGGTGTGTGTGCTGTAACTCTCCTGTGTGTCTCTGTCCAGGTGTGTGTGTTGTAAATGCCTCCTTCCCTCTGGTAGTCCTCCTGTGTGTGTTGTAAATGCCTCCTGTCTTGTCCAGGTGTGTGTGTGTTGTAAATGCCTCCCCTCCTTGTGTGTGTGTCCTCCTCTGTCCACAGGTGTGTGTGTGTAATGTCTCCTCCCCTCAGGTGTGTGTGTGTGTGTGTCCCTCCTGTGTGTGTGTGTGTGTGTGAAATGCCTTCCTCTCCTGTCTGTGTCCTGTGTGTGTAAAAAGTGTGTGTGTACCGTCCTCCTGTGTCTAGTCCAGGTGTGTGTGTTGTAAATGTCCCTCTCCTCTCTCGTCCAGGTGTGTGTGTGTGTTGTAAATTCCTCCTCTCCCTCTCTGTGTGTGTGTCCTCCTTGTGTGTAACTGCCTCCTCTCCTCTCTCTAGTCCAGGTGTGTGTGTTGTAAATGCCTCCTCTCCTCTCTCTCTCGTCCAGGTGTGTGTGTGTTGTAAATGCCTCCCTCTCCTCTCTCTAGTTCAGGTGTGTGTGTTGTAACTGCCTCCTCTCTCTCTCTCGTCCAGGTGTGTGTGTTGTAAATGCCTCCTCCCCTCTCTCTAGTTCATGTGTGTGTGTTGTAAATGCCTCCTCTCTCTTGTCCAGGTGTGTGTGTGTTGTAAATGCCTCCTCTCCTCTCCCTCGTCCAGGTGTGTGTGTGTTGTAAATGCCTCCTCTCCTCTCTCTAGTTCAGGTGTGTGTGTTGTAACTGCCTCCTCTCTCTCTCTCTAGTCCAGGTGTGTGTGCTGTAAATGCCTCCTCTCCTCTCTCTCGTCCAGGTGTGTGTGTGTTGTAAATGCCTCCTCTCCTCTCTCTAGTCCAGGTGTGTGTGTTGTAAATGCCTCCTCTCCTCTCCCTCATCCAGGTGTGTGTGTGTGTAAATGCCTCCGTGTCCCTCTCTAGTGTCTAGGTGTGTGTTCTAACTGCCTCCCTCTCCTCTCTCTGTGTGTGTGTGTGTTGTAAATGTGTGTGTGTCCTGTGTGTGTGTGTGTGTGTGTGTGTGTGTGTGTCCTCCTTCCTCCAGTCTCCTGTAGTCCTCTCCTGTGTGTGTCCTCTCCTGTCTCCAGGTGTGTCTGTTGTAAATGCCTCTCCTGTATGTGTCCTCCAGGTGTGTGTCTCTGTGTGTGTGTCCTCCTTGTGTGTGTGTCCTCCCAGGTGTGTCCTCTGTGTGTGTGTCCTCCCTTGTGTGTGTGTCAGGTCTGTGTGTGTGTGTGTGTCCTCTCTCTAGTCCAGGTGTGTGTTGTAAATGCCTCCTCTCCTCTCTCTCTTGTCCAGGTGTGTGTCTGTTGTAAATGCCTCCTCTTCCCCTCTCTCTACTCCAGGTGTGTGTTGTAACTGCCTCCTCTT
>NW_027001950.1:0-6875 GCF_036934945.1 Oncorhynchus masou masou
GTGTCATGTCTTGTTATGTCTGTTCCTGTCCTTTCTCTTCATTCTCCTCTGCTGGTCTTTTTTTAGGTTACCTTCTCTGTCTCTCATTCCTCAGCTGTTCTACATCTGCCCTAACTAGCTCTTTCACTCTTCCCCACCTGTTCTCTCTTCCCCCTCTGATTAGGTCTCTATTTCTCTCTCTGTTCCTGCTACTTTCAGTGTCTGATTCTTGTTTGTGTTTTTTGATGCCAAGCAAGCTGTCGTCTGTTTTTGCTTCCACCTTGTCCTGTCCTGTCGGAGTCTGCCCTGGCAGGACATCCTGCACTATACTAACGTTCTTTTTGTTCCGCTGACAACGTTGGAAGAGGATTTATGCCATTCCTGTATTTTCATTAAAGAACTCTGTTTTCTGTTAAAACCGCTTTTTGGGTCTTCACTCAAGCCCATAACAGAAGAATCAGACCAAGAATGGACCCAGCGGCTCCGGACCCTTTTCACTCCGCGTCGAGATCCAGGGAGCGATGCTAGTGCAGACACGAGGAGGAATTGTCTGCTGCTCAACATGCCGTTGAGACCCTGGCCGTCCAAGTCTCCGACCTCACAAGACGGGTTCACCAACTCCACCTCGATCCGCCCACTTCCAGGGTTTCCGAGTCTCCGGAGCCCAGGATCAACAACCCGCTCGTGTTACTCTGGGGAGCCCACTGAGTGCCGCTCATTCCTCACTCAGTGATGTGGTGTTCTCTCTCCAGCAACACTTACCCCAGGAGCGCAGAGGCCCATCGCCCTCGTCATTTCTCTCCTTACCGGACGGGCGCGTGAGTGGGGCACGGCAGTCTGGGAGGCGAGGGCTGAGTGTATTAACCAGTATCAGGACTTTAAGGAGGAGATGATACGGGTTTTTGACCGTTCTGTTTTGGCGAGGAGGCTTCCAGGGCCCTGTCTTCCCTATGTCAGGGGAATAGATCCATAACGGATTATTCTATTGAGTTTCGCACTCGCTGCCTCTAGTGACTGGAACGAGCCGGCTTTGCTCGCTCGTTTTCTGGAGGGTCTCCACGTCGAGGTTAAGGATGGAGATCCTCTCCGGGAGGTTCCTTCCAGTCTGGACTCCTTAATAGCTCTCGCTATTCGCATAGAGCGACGGTTTTGATCTTCGTCGCCGAGCTCGTGGAAAGGAGCTCACGTTCTCCGTTGCTCCCTCTCCACATCACTGCCACCTGCCGCATCACTGCCACCCTCCTCCGCCGGCTCGGATGCTGAGCCTATGCAGCTGGGTATTCGCATCTCGGCCAAGGAGAGGAACGGAGAATCACCAATCGCCTCTGTCTCTACTGCGGCTCCGCTGGTCATTTTGTCACCTCATGTCCAGTAAAAGCCAGAGCTCATCAGTAAGAGGAGGGCTACTGGTGAGCGCAACTACTCAGGCCTCTCCTTCTGGATCACGCACTACCTTTCCGGTCCATCTCCGCTGGCCCGGTTCATCTGCTTCCTGCAGTGCCTTGATAGACTCTGGGCGGAGGGCTGTTTTATGGACGAGACCTGGGCTCGGGAACATGACATTCCTCTCAGACAGTTAGGGGAGCCCAGGGCCTTGTTCGCTTTAGATGGTAGTTCTCTCCCCAAGATTCAGCGTGAGACGCTGCCTTTAACCCTCACTGTCTCTGGTAATCATAGCGAAACCATTTCTTTTTTAATTTTTCGTTCACCTTTTACACCTGTTGTTTTGGGTCATCCCTGGCTAGTGCGCCATAACCCTTCTATTAATTGGTCTAGTAACACTATCCTATCCTGGAATGTTTCTTGTCATGTAACCTGTTTAATGTCTGCTATCCCTCCTGTTTCCTCTGTCTCTTCTTCACAGGAGGAGCCTGGCGATTTGACAGGGGTGCCGGAGGAGTATCACGATCTGCGCACGGTGTTCAGTCGTTCCAAGGCCACTTCTCTCTCTCCACACCGGTCGATGACTGTAGTATTGATCTCCTTCCGGGAACTACTCCCCCCGGGGTAGATTATACTCTCTGTCGGCTCCCGAACGTAAGGCTCTCGAGGATTATTTGTCGGTTTCGCTCGACGCCGGTACCATAGTCTCCTCCTCCTCCCCCCCGCCGGAGCGGGGTTTTTTGTTCAGAAGAAGGACGGGTCCCTGCGCCCATGCGTGGATTATCGAGGGCTGAATGACATAACAGTTAAGAATCGTTATCCGCTTCCTCTTATGTCTTCAGCCTTCGAGATCCTGCAGGGAGCCAGGTTTTTCACCAAATTGGACCTTCGTAACGCCTACCATCTCGTGCGCATCAGGGAGGGGGCCGAGTGGAAGACGGCGTTTAACACTCCGTTAGGGCACTTTGAATACCGGGTTCTTCCTTTCGGCCTCGTTAACGCTCCAGCTGTCTTTCAGGCACTAGTTAACGACGTCCTGAGAGACATGCTGAACATTTTTGTTTTCACATGGACGATATCCTGATTTTTCACCGTCTCTCTCGATTCATGTTCAGCACGTGCGACGCGTCCTCCAGCGCCTTTTGGAGAACTGTCTTTATGTGAAGGCTGAGAAGTGCACTTTTCATGCCGCCTCTGTCCCTTTTCTCGGTTCCGTTATTTCCGCTGAGGGCATTAAGATGGATCCCGCTAGGTCCAGGCTGTCATTGATTGGCCCGTTCCTAAGTCACGCGTCGAGCTGCAGCGCTTTCTGGGCTTCGCTAATTTCTACCGTCGTTTCATCCGTAATTTCGGTCAGGTGGCAGCTCTCACAGCCCTTACTTCTGTTAAGACGTGCTTTAAGTGGTCCATTTCCGCCCAGGGAGCTTTTGATCTTCTTAAGAATCGTTTACATCCGCACCTATTCTTGTTACACCTGACATCTCTAGACAGTTTGTTGTTGAGGTTGACGCGTCAGAGGTGGGCGTGGGAGCCATTCTTTCTCAGCGCTCTCTCTGACGGCAAGGTCCATCCTTGCGCGTTTTTCTCTCATCGCTTATCGCCGTCAGAACGTAACTATGATGTTGGTAATCGCGAACTGCTCGCCATCCGCTTAGCCCAGGCGAATGGCGACAGTGGTTGGAGGGGGGCGACGTTCCTTTGTCGTTTGGACTGACCATAGGAACCTTGAGTACATCCGTTCAGCCAAACGACTTAATGCGCGTCAGGCTCGTTGGGCTCTGTTTTTCGCTCGTTTCGAGTTTTTATTTCTTATCGTCCGGGCTCAAAAACACCAAACCTGATGCTTTATCTCGTCTCTTCAGTTCTTCTGAGGTCTCCACCGATTCCCGATGGGATTCTCCCGAGGGGCGTGTTGTCGGGTTGACTGTCTGGGGAATTGAGAGGCAGGTAAAGCAAGCACTCGCTCACACTCCGTCGCCGCGAGCTTGTCCTAGGAACCTTCTGTTCGTTCCCGTTCCTACTCGTCCGGCCGTTCTTCAGTGGGCCCACTCTGCCAAGTTAGCCGGCCACCCGGCGTTCGGGGTACGCTTCGCTTCCATTCGCCAGCGTTTCTGGTGGCCCACTCGGGAACGTGACGCGCGTCGATTTGTCGCCGCTTGTTCGGTCTGCGCGCAGACTAAATCTGGGAACTCTCCTCCTGCCGGCCGTCTCAGACCGCTTCCCATTCCCTCTCGACCGTGGTCTCACATCGCTTTAGATTTTATCACCGGACTGCCTTCATCAGCGGGGAAGACAGTTATTCTTACGGTTGTCGATAGATTCTCTAAGGCGGCTCATTTCATTCCTGTCGATAAGCTCCCTTCTGCTAAGGAGACGGCTCAGATCATTATCGAGAATGTTTTCCGAATTCATGGCCTTCCGTCTGACGTCGTTTCCGACAGAGGTCCGCAGTTCACGTCTCAATTTTGGAGGGAGTTTTGCCGTTTGATTGGGGCTTCCGTCAGTCTCTCGTCCGGCTTTCATCCCCAGTCTAACGGTCAAGCCGAACGGGGCCAATCAGACTGTTGGTCGCATTTTACGCAGTCTTTCTTTTCGTAACCCTGCGTCTTGGTCAGAACAGCTCCCTGGGCAGAGTACGCCCACAACTCGCTTCCCTCGTCTGCTACCGGTCTATCCCCTTTTCAGTGTAGCCTCGGGTACCAGCCTCCGCTGTTCTCATCTCAGCTCGCCGAGTCCTGCGTCCTCCGCTCAGGCTTTTGTCCAGCGTTGCGAAAGCGCACCTGGTGGGGGTCAGGTCGGCACTTTGCCGTAATAGGGCGCAGACTGTGAGGGCCGCTAATAGCGTAGGACCAAGAGTCCTAGATATTGTTGCGGTCAGAGAGTATGGCTCTCCACTCAGAACCTTCCCTTAAGACAGCTTCTCGCAAGTTGGCCCGCGGTTCATTGGTCCGTTCCGTATTTCCCAGGTCATTAATCCTGTCGCAGTGCGACTTCTTCTCCAGCTATCTTCGTCGCGTTCACCCGGTCTTCCATGTCTCCTGTGTTAAGCCCGTTCTTCGCGCCCCCGCTCGTTCCTCCCCCATCCTTGTCGAGGCGCACCCATCTACAGGGTTCGTAAGATTTTGGACATGCGCCCTCGGGGCCGTGGTCATCAGTACCTAGTGGATTGGGAGGGGTACGGTCCTGAGGAGAGGAGTTGGGTTCCCTCTCGGGACGTGCTGGACCGTTCGCTGATCGATGATTTCCTCCGTTGCCGCCAGGTTTCCTCTCGAGTGCGCCAGGAGGCGCTCGGTGAGTGGGGGGGTACTGTCATGTCTTGTTATGTCTGTTCCTGTCCTTTCTCTTCATTCTCTCTCTCTGCTGGTCTTTTTAGGTTACCTTCTCTGTCTCTCATTCCTCAGCTGTTCTACATCTGCCCTAACTAGCTCTTTCACTCTTCCCCACCTGTTCTCTCTTCCCCCTCTGATTAGGTCTCTATTCTCTCTCTGTTCCTGCTACTTTCAGTGTCTGATTCTTGTTTGTGTTTTTTGATGCCAGAAGCAAGCTGTCGTCTCGCCTTGTCCTGTCCTGTCGGAGTCTGCCTGGCAGGAGCATCCTGCACTATACTAACGTTCTTTTTGTTCCGCTGACAACGTTGGAAGAGGATTTATGCCATTCCTGTATTTTCATTAAAGAACTCTGTTTTCTGTTAAAACCGCTTTTTTGTGTCTTCACTCAAGCTCATAACAGTTTGACCGTTGGAAACCCATAAAACCAATCATCAGTCCCAATACCACATCGTTTGACCGTTGGAAACCCATAAAACCAATCATCAGTCCCAATACCACATCGTTTGACCGTTGGAAACCCATAAAACCAATCATCAGTCCCAATACCACATCGTTTTGACCGTTGAAACCCATAAAACCAACCTAGACAACATGTATGGTTTTGTTCACCCTGTAATATCCATCTTTAAACAAACATAGCGTTCTGTGCTGTTTCGAGAAATGCGTTATGCCCCTTCACCTAAAGATTAGCAGCAAAACGTCAGAAATGCAGAGGACGACTGACGACAGAAGAAAAATATTTCTCTATTGAATGCAGCTGGATAATAATTGGTGTGATTGTGAGAGTTGTTGGACAACTGAACGGAGAGCTGAATGTGCTTCAAATCTGGTCGTTTACTCAGAGCTGAATGTGCTTCATATCTGGTCGTTTACTCAGATACTGAAATTAATTCATTTAAGCTTTTGCATTTGAAGACTCTGCATGTATCATTGTCGTTGACTTTTAAAGAGAAATGTTGCTAGACAGGATTGTACTGCAACTAGGTCCTAAAAATTAGAATTCTGCTTTCTATTCCCAAATTCTTACAGTCTATTTTTCTAGTGCACAGTTTGTATGAAAATCCAGATTGGAAAAATAATATCCAAGAATGGATTTTGATGTAAAATGTGTGTTTTTATATTTTTTACATGTTACATCAAAGGATGTTGATCTCCATCATTGTCTCTGCAGGAAAATTTACTATTGAGCTAGTCAGCAGCTTGAGGTCAGTCAGTGACACAGGGCTGACCTCCAGTAAACTGGAATTCAAGCCAGTAGGTCAGTGGCACAGGCTGACCTCCAGTAAACTGAATTCAAGCCAGTAGGTCAGTGGCACAGACTGACCTCCAGTAAACTGGAATTAAAGCCAGTAGGTCAGTGGCACAGACTGACCTCCAGTAAACTGGAATTAAAGCCAGTAGGTCAGTGGCACAGACTGACCTCCAGTAAACTGGAATTCAAGCCAGTAGGTCAGTGGCACAGGCTGACCTCCAGTAAACTGGAATTCAAGCCAGTAGGTCAGTGGCACAGACTGGACCTCCAGAGTAAACTGGAATTAAAGCCAGTAGGTCAGTGGCACAGACTGACCTCCAGTAAACTGGAATTCAAGCCAGTAGGTCAGTGGCACAGGCTGACCTCCAGTAAACTGGAATTCAAGCCAGTAGGTCAGTGGCACAGGCTGACCTCCAGTAAACTGGAATTTAAGCCAGTAGGTCAGTGGCACAGACTGACCTCCAGTAAACTGGAATTCAAGCCAGTAGGTCAGTGGCACAGGCTGACCTCCAGTAAACTGAATTAAAGCCAGTAGGTCAGTGGCACAGGCTGACCTCCAGTAAACTGGAATTAAAGCCAGTAGGTCAGTGGCACAGGCTGACCTCCAGTAAACTGAATTAAATCCAGTAGGTCAGTGGCACAGACTGACCTCCAGTAAACTGGAATTCAAGCCAGTAGGTCAGTGGCACAGGCTGACCTCCAGTAAACTGGAATTCAAGCCAGTAGGTCAGTGGCACAGGCTGACCTCCAGTAAACTGGAATTCAAGTCCAGTAGGTCAGTGGCACAGGCTGACCTCCAGTAAACTGGAATTTAAGCCAGTAGGTCAGTGGCACAGGCTGACCTCCAGTATACTGGAATTAAAGCCAATAGGTCAGTGGCACAGGCTGACCTCTAGTAAACTGGAATTCAAGCCAGTAGGACAGTGACACAG